>NW_027219009.1:0-25787 GCF_027580195.1 Bos mutus
CTCCAACCAGAAAATAATTCTACTTATTCTGCTTTGGCTTGTCTACCCTCTCCTTATGTTTTTCTCTTTACCAACGATTCTGGAAAACTTAATGTACATGTGACTTTCACTGGTGGACCCAATGTAGTGACTTGTGAACAATGCGTGCTCTCATCTTGTTTAAACCCTCAATATAATGTTTTTGCTCCTTTGTAGTGTTACAACGTCCACCTTATCTTATGATGTAACCACTTATTGATATGTTAACTATAGTCTTGCTGTGTTACAACAACTACAAGATTTAATGTGATCACGGCGATCTGTGGGCTTACTTATTTTAGGAATATCAGCTTTAATAGCAGCAATTGCTTCTGTTACTGTGGCAGCAATATCATTGACTCAACAAGTGCATACTGCCCAATATGTTGATACCATGTCTAAAAATGTTTCTTTAACTCTAGCAACACAGAAAGTTATAGATAGAAAATTGGAGATGAGAGTAGAGGCCTTAGAAGAGGCAATAATGCATATTGGGACTGAGTTACAGGCTTTAAAAGTGAAAATGGCTCTGTCTTGCCACGCTGATTACTGGTGGATATCGTGACATCTTTAAAGGTAAACGAGACAGATTATAAATGAAAAAAAATTACAAATCATATTTCAGGTGTTTGGAACAGCTCTGACATTGGCTTAGGGAAACTTCATAATCAAATACAGGCCCTGGAACACTGTCGACTGGATTTTACCACAGCTGGAGCAGCTAATGACTTACTTCACACCTTCTCTAACTTTACTTCTGGAAAAAACATTCTGTCTAATATCTTTAGTTCTAATTTTGCTTCTCATAATCATTCTTCCTTGTATTGTCAGGATTCTTGCAGAGCATTCAAAAGCTCGAGACTGAGCTGGCTCTGGCTGTTTTAAGAAATAAAAAGGGGGAGATGCGGGAGCGAGCTCCGCCTCTGGCAAATGTCATGAGGAAGGAGGCTTGGCATACGCAAAGGCGGGATCAAGCCTCAGGAGTCTCCTGAAATTCTCGAGCAATCTACCCCCAAACAGTGTTTAACCTACAAACTCCTTTGGAAATCCTCTAGCCTGCCTGAATAGGTTTTTCCGGCCACATGTGATTGTTCAGAGCCTCCCAACTGTGAGAGGCAGGAGATGTTCTAAACTGTCTAAACACAGATTCTTTTGAGTAGTTAAAAGATTGATTAGAAATTGTATTGGTGAAGGATTTTCACTTGTTGGGCCAATGTTTGCTGCTAAGTTTCCATATCCCTTACCTGCTGTGTCCCTGGCAGTGTATTGATTAATATAGTTGGTGTAAGTAGTAGCTTTAATGTTTGTAACCTGGGACCCTTGAGTTAATTCTTTTTCTTGTTATAGCCCACCACACCTTTGCTCTGTAGGAATGCAACTTTATCTAATGCTTTTTGGAGGCTGGCGCCTGACTTGAGAATAATCACCTTTAGAAAAAGGCCTCGGGCCAGAAGATGATGCAAATCACCTAAACTTTTGCATATGATATGTTTGCAGGAAGAAAGCCTGGCTTACTGCATGACTCTACCCCTTCCCCATTATCCTCTATGCATAACTTAAGGTATAAAAACTACTTTGGAAAATAAAGTGCGGGCCTTGTTCACGAAACTTGGTCTCACCATGTCGTTCTTTCTCTTACCTTCTGGCTGAATTATTCAGCCTCTTTTCTCCACTGAATTTCCTCACTGAGCTATCCTTATTTCAGCCTCTTTTCTCCACTGAATTTTCCTACTGAGCTATCCTCATTCCATTACTCTTTATATCCTTAATTAACGTTTAATTAAGCAATTGTTTCCTGATCTTCGCCGACGCCATCCCAGCTTGAATTCCCTGGATCAGCGGGGCTGGTCCCGGCAAGTGGCGCCCGAACAGGCTGATTCGAAGGTAGGTACCTCAGAAAAGTGTTGAAAGTGTTGAATTGAAAAAGTGTTGAGAAAGTGTTCAATTTATGGGATGGATAGGCCCCACCCAGGGTGCGCGGACCCCCTGTAGGACAGACAGGGCGAGTAGTGGTGGGAAGTGTTAAAGGGTTTGAGAAAACCCGGTTTTTATTGAAAGTGTCAAAGGGGTTTGAGAAAACCCGGTTTCTAGAGTTAAAAGGCCAAAGAAAAGCCTGATCTTTTAAAAGCTAAAAGCTTTATCTTCTATTATACTTAATTTTCTGACATGGGTAACACTGAAACTAAGAATGGCAACTCTTTATACAAGTAATCTTGAAACTGTTAAAGAGGCTACTGTTAATTTAGATACTTGGGTGAAGGTAAAAACAACTAAAAACTTATCCTATAAATATGATTAAAAATGTTCTGGACCCTCATCATGAGGCTGTGGGATAGCCTATGGGAGAGGCTATAGCGGTGGATGGTAGTGGGTCTCCACCTTCTCTGCGCAGATATTTTCTGCCATTGACGAATGAAAGGAGGGAGACTGTGCTCTACCTCCGGAGGAAGGAGAGAGGGCTTACAGGGCCGCTGCGGCCGGGCGCCTGATGAGCCCCCCCCCTCTACACAAACCTTTAAAAATTTATCCAACAATTTCTGATTTAAGGTGACTACTCCACCTCCCTTGCACCTCCCAGGGCCTAAAATTCCCCAGTTTACATCCAAAGTCTCCCAGAGCATTGCCTAAAGCTGAAAAAGATAAAAAGACTTCTTTTAAACAAAGGAGCTTTTAAAAAATACACAATATACAGAGCCTGCTCCTTGAAGAAAAACCCCCTCAGGGGCCTCACTCAAGCAAAAAAAATAAATAAATAAAAAAAAAAAAAAAAAAAAAAAAAAAAAAAAAAAAGAGAAAGATCTAAAGATAGAGAAAAAGCTAAAGAGTGAAAAGGAGAGAGGAACAGAGAGGGAAGGAATCAGGGAATGCAGCAAGATTGAGAAAGGAAGAAAGGAAGTTAGAAAAAGAGATGCAGAGAGAAAAGAGGGAGGGACGAGGAAGAAAAAAAGAGAAAGAGGGTAAAGGGAAAGAAACAAAGGAAAAGAAGGGGTGCGAAAAATGAAGGGGAGAAAAAAAGTAGAAAAGCAGGAAAGAGGAAGAGAGAGACTGTAAGAGACGCTGTGACCAGGTGCCTGGCGAGCTCCCCCCCCCCCCCCCCTGCGCAAACCTTAAAAAAAAAAAAAAAACTTAACGACCACTTTCTGATTTAAGGCCATTGCTGCCGCCTCCGTTTGCGCCTTCAGGGCCCAAGAGTTCCCCACTTTGCCCCCAAAGTTTCTCAAAGTGTTGCCTAAGCCTAAGGAAGATAAAAAGTTTTTTGAACAGTGGAGATTTTAAAACAGACTGCGTGCACAATATGCAGTGCTCCTTGGAGAAACCCCCTCAGGGGGTCTCACCCAGGCTAAGAAAAAAAGCAGATGGTAAAGGATTTTGCAACAATATTAACCCCTGATATGCCCGGCTGCTCCGATTCAGGGGAGTGGCTGGCCCCCTGCCTGAGGGCATTGTAGGACTTGTGCTAGGGTGTAGCTCGCTTTCTTTTCAAGAAATTTCGGTGGTATATGGTGTGGTAGATTCTGATTATATTGGAGAAATTATAGTTTTGATCTCGCCGCTTACCAAAACTGTGCAAATTAATAAAGGTCAAAGAATAACACAGTTTCTGCTTTTACCTTATCAGGCAGGAAAAAACTTGACTTCTCAAGCTAAGAGCCACAGAGCGTTTAGATCTAGTGATCCAGCCTTTTGGGTGCAGGAAATTACAGCTCAAGGCCTTTAAAAGATTTTTAATTCAAGAAAATAAAATGTCAGGGCTATTAGACACAGGAACAGACGTCTCTTAACATTGCTGGGAAAGACTGACCCAGCTCTGGCCAACACATACTACTGAAAATGAGTTGAGATTAGAGAAACTAAAGGTGAGGAGAGTTTAAAACCTTGAAGAATAGTAGGTTCCCCATTGCTGGAAGTATTCAAGCAAAGATTAGATGGTTGCTTGTCATCTAAAGGCTATAGACCAGATTTTACAAAATCGTTTACAAAGCGATAACTGGAGAAGCTTATAAACATGTTGTGCAACACCTCTTTACTTGCTTCTCATATTTAGGTCTGCCAAAAGTTTTAAAACTGATGATGCCCCTTTGAAGCTGCGGAGAGATTGTTTACTAACTTTAAATGATTTCAAAAATTATTAGGAGACATTAATTGGATCGCCCTCATTTAAAACTGACTACTGCAGATTTAAAGCCTTTATTTGATTGCTTAAAAATTGATCCTAATTCCAGTTCTAAAGAAAGTTAACTAATGAGACAGAGTTAGCTCTTGTTGAAGTGTATGAGACTTTAAATGATCAGTTAATTAGGATTAATACTACCAAAAGATGAGATTAAATTATTCTTGCCATAAAACATACACCTACAGGGTAATTGTGACAAAAAGGCCCATTGGTTCCATCTACCAGTGATCCCAAGAAAAATAGTTTTATCTTATCCCAGCTTGGTGGCACAATTAATTATAAAAGGAGGAAAAAAGAAGTGTGGAACTTTTTAGAAAAGAAGTAGCAAATATAATAATTCCATTCAATAAGGATCAACTACAAGTCTTTTACAATATAGTGATTGGCAAGTTGCCCTGATAGATTTCAGGGGTCAAATTTTGTTTCATTTGCCCTCAAGCCCTGACAGTCGTTAAAAGTTCAAAAATGTTAGATTGGCAGTTTGAGGATACCTGTGGAACTTTCCAACCGTATGTAGTTCCTATGCTCCACTTTACCCTGTGGGGGAGGGACGTGCTGTCTCAAATAGGATATACTCAGAGAAGGGTTTTCTCAATTTCTTAGTTATCAACAGGAGGTACAATTAACAATACTTTATATATTGTTATAAATACATAATATAAATATATTTGCCTAATTACAGTTTGCCTAATTAGATATGGGTATAAATAAAATATAATAAAGGTATACCTAATTCTATTTATAGATCTATACTTAATTAATTTGTATATAAATTAGTATGTATACTATATATGCATATTATATATATACTGTATAATTAAATGTATATTGCAGTAATATAATGTGTGTGGCTGATATTAATTGGTATAGATTGATGTGCTGTGATGATATATGTCCTGTATACTGTATAATTATATATGTGTGACATGTATTATTACAGTACATTGGTTTGTGTTAGTTGGTATTAGCTGTCTATGTGTTGTATTGCTGTAATATATATTAATTAACATTAATTATAAAGATTAATTCAAGTATATTATGTCAATAAGTCTATACTTGTTGCCATATATAAATACATTTTGCATTTAGGTATATCTGTATATCAAAATGAGATAAGGAGGTTATACATTTATTATTTAAATTTATAGAGACCTAAACTAAACATTAGACCTAAATTAACATATCTCTAAATTTATATTGTTAAAATGTAAATTTTAAAAATTAAATTGACAACTGCTTGATAATTCCTTTGCCATAAAACCCCCATAGGTGTAACTGGGGTAACCAGACAAAAAATTGGCAAAACGGCCCCCTAGAGTGGGTCCATCTTCCCGCTCAAACTAAAAAGTAGTGCCTTCTTATCCAGGATTGATAGCTACTTTGATATTAAAGGAAAAAAAGCGGAACATTGGATTATTTGGTAAAGAGCCATCAGAAATTGTAATTCCATATAATAAGGAACAACTTGTTGCTCTTCTAATGTTTGATAAAAATTGGCAGATTGCTATAGGAAACTATTTTGGTCAAAATTTTGCATCATTTACCCTCACATGTTTTGCTGAATTTTATATCCAGACATCCAGTTATTTTCCTGTCAGATGTAAACAATCTCCTATTCCAAATGCTCAGATAGCCTTTACTGACGGGTCAGCAAATGGTAAAGCCTCCATAGTTACTAAAAATCACCAAAGGTTTTAGAAAAACAGGAAACTTCAGCTCAAAGAGCTGAAATAACAGCAGTCATAGAGGCTTTTGCTATGTTTGCAGATGAGAATTTAACCTTTATTCTGATTCTCAGTATATTGTCAGGTTGTTTCCACACATTGAAACTGCGGTTTTGCCTGAAAATAAAACTACCATATTTAATTTGTTAACTAAATTTGGAAAAAAGAAATAAAGTATTTTCATTGGACACATTTGGGCTCATTCCAGATTGCCCAGCCCTTAAAATGCCTTTAATGATTTGGCTAACTTGTTAACCAGAAATACAGTGGCTACTGTGATTGAGGAGGCCAGAGCCTCTCACTTACTTCATCATCAATACGCTACTGCTTTAAGATATCAATTCCAAATTCCCAGAGAGACTGCTCGAGAAATTGTGCGTTCTTGCTTATATTGCCCCACTGTTTATAATAGTCTACCTATGGGAGTTAATACTCGCGGTCTCAAACCTAACGTACTCTGGCAAATGGATGTAACTCATGTCTCTTCATTTGGAAAACTCCTTTGTTCTTTAACTGTAGACACCTTTTCTCATGTTATTATTGCAACTGCTCGTACAGGGGAAGCAATTAAAGATGTAATACAACATCTCTTTACTTGTTTTTCATATTTGGGCCTACCAAAAGCTTTGAAAACTGACAATGCTCCTGCTTATACTTCTAAGTCTTTTCAGGAATTTTGTATAAAGTTTCAAATTAAACATAATACAGGCATCCCTTATAATCCCCAGGGACAGGCCATTGTGGAAAGAGCACATCAAACATTAAAAATCCAAATTCAAAAACTAAAAGAAGGGAGTTTAAGTATAGCTGTCCCCATCAAATCTTGCAACATGCTCTTTTCGTAATAAATATTTGCTCTTTTTGTAATAAATATTCTAAATACTGATCTGGCTGGAACTACTGCAATGCTTCGTCATTGGTGCCTGGAGCAATTAAATGCAAAACCGTTAGTCAAATGGAAGGACCTTCTCTCAGGACAATGGAAGGGTCCTGACCCTTATTAACTAGCGGTCGAGGATGTGCTTGTATTTTTCCACAGGGCGCAGATTCTCAATTTAGATCCAAGACAGGTTGATTCGCCATGTTGCAGACCCCAGACATCCAGTTCCCCATTGCTTGATCACAAAGAGGAGCCCGCCCGGAAGGAGGCAAGATAAACATCGAGATCCCGGCAAGACTGGGGGGGGCTGCTGCAGTCTGAACTCCAACCAGAAAATAATTCTACTTATTCTGCTTTGGCTTGTCTACCCTCTCCTTATGTTTTTCTCTTTACCAATGATTCTGGAAAACTTAATGTACATGTGACTTTCACTGGTGGACCCAATGTAGTGACTTGTGAACAATCGTGCTCTCATCTTGTTTAAACCCTCAATATAATGTTTGCTCCTTTGTAGTGTTACAACGTCCACCTTATCTTATGATGTAACCACTTATTGATATGTTAACTATAGTCTTGCTGTGTTACAACAACTACAAGATTTAATGTGATCACGACGATCCAGTGTTTAACCTCTAGCCTGCCTGAATAGGTTTTTCCGGCCACATGTGATTGTTCAGAGCCTCCCAACTGTGAGAGGCAGGAGATGTTCTAAACTGTCTAAACACAGATTCTTTTGAGTAGTTAAAAGATTGATTAGAAATTGTATTGGTGAAGGGATTTTCACTTGTTGGGCCAATGTTTGCTGCTAAGTTTCCATATCCCTTACCTGCTGTGTCCCTGGCAGTGTATTGATTAATATAGTTGGTGTAAGTAGTAGCTTTAATGTTTGTAACCTGGGACCCTTGAGTTAATTCTTTTTCTTGTTATAGCCCACCACACCTTTGCTCTGTAGGAATGCAACTTTATCTAATGCTTTTTGGAGGCTGGCGCCTGACTTGAGAATAATCACCTTTAGAGAAAAAGGCCTCCGGGCCAGAAGATGATGCAAATCACCTAAACTTTTGCATATGATATGTTTGCAGGAAGAAAGCCTGGCTTACTGCATGACTCTACCCCTTCCCCATTATCCTCTATGCATAACTTAAGGTATAAAAACTACTTTGGAAAATAAAGTGCGGGCCTTGTTCACGAAACTTGGTCTCACCATGTCGTTCTTTCTCTTACCTTCTGGCTGAATTATTCAGCCTCTTTTTCCACTGAATTTCCTCACTGAGCTATCCTTATTTCAGCCTCTTTTCTCCACTGAATTTTCCTACTGAGCTATCCTCATTCTATTACTCTTTATATCCTTAATTAACGTTTAATTAAGCAATTGTTTCCTGATCTTCGCCGACGCCATCCCAGCTTCGAATTCCCTGGATCAGCCGGGGCTGGTCCCCGGCAAGTGGCGCCCGAACAGGCTGATTCGAAGGTAGGTACCTCAGAAAAAGTGTTGAGAAAGTGTTGAATTGAAAAAGTGTTGAGAAAGTGTTCAATTTACGGGATGGATAGGCCCCACCCAGGGTGCCGGACCCCCTGTAGGACAGACAGGGCGAGTAGTGGTGGGAAGTGTTAAAGGGTTTGAGAGAAAACCCGGTTTTTTTTATTGAAAGTGTCAAAGGGGTTTGAGAGAAAACCCGGTTTCTAGAGTTAAAAGGCCAAAGAAAAGCCTGATCTTTTAAAAGCTAAAAGCTTTATCTTCTATTATACTTAATTTTCTGACATGGGTAACACTGAAACTAAGAATGGCAACTCTTTATACAAGTAATCTTGAAACTGTTAAAGAGGCTACTGTTAATTTAGATACTTGGGTGAAGGTAAAAACAACTAAAAACTTATCCTATAAATATGATTAAAAATGTTCTGGACCCTCATCATGAGGCTGTGGGATAGCCTATGGGAGAGGCTATAGCGGTGGATGGTAGTGGGTCTCCACCTTCTGCGCAGATATTTTCTGCCATTGACGAATGAAAGGAGGGAGACTGTGCTCTACCTCCGGAGGAAGGAGAGGGCTTACAGGACGCTGCTGCCGGGCGCCCCTGACGAGCCCCCCCCCTCTACACAAACCTTTAAAAATTTATCCAACAATTTCTGATTTAAGGTGACTACTCCACCTCCGCTTGCACCTCCCAGGGCCTAAGAATTCCCCAGTTTACATCCAAAGTCTCCCAGAGCATTGCCTAAAGCTGAAAAAGATAAAAAAGACTTCTTTTAAACAAAGGAGCTTTTAAAAAATACACAATATACAGAGCCTGCTCCTTGAAGAAAACCCCCTCAGGGGGCCTCACTCAAGCAAAAAAAAAATAAAAAAAAAAAAAAAAAAAAAAAAAAAAAAAATAGAGAAAGATCTAAAGATAGAGAAAAAGCTAAAGAGTGAAAAGGAGAGAGGAACAGAGAGGGAAGGAATCAGGGAATGCAGCAAGATTGAGAAAGGAAGAAAGGAAGTTAGAAAAAGAGATACAGAGAGAAAGAGAGGGACGAGGGAAGAAAAAGAGAGAAAGAGGGTAAAGGGAAAGAAACAAAGGAAAGAGAAGGGTAGCGAAAAATGAAGGGGGGGAGAAAAAGTGAGAAAAGCAGGAAGAGAGAGAAGAGAGAGACTGTAAGAGACGCTGTGACCAGGTGCCCTGGCGAGCTCCCCCCCCCCCCCCCCCCCGCAAAACCTTAAAAAAAAAAAAAAAAAAACTTAACGACCACTTTCTGATTTAAGGCCATTGCTGCCGCCTCCGTTTGCGCCTTCCAGGGCCCAAGAGTTCCCCACTTTGCCCCCAAAGTTTCTCAAAGTGTTGCCTAAGCCTGAGGAAGATAAAAAGTTTTTTGAACAGTGGAGATTTTAAAACAGACTGCGTGCACAATATGCAGTGCTCCTTGGAGAAAACCCCCTCAGGGGGGTCTCACCCAGGCTAAGAAAAAAGCAGATGGTAAAGGGATTTAGCAACAATATTAACCCCTGATATGCCGGCTGCTCCGATTCCAAGGGGAGTGGCTGGCCCCCTGCCTGAGGGCATTGTAGGACTTGTGCTAGGGTGTAGCTCGCTTTCTTTTCAAGAAATTTCGGTGGTATATGGTGTGGTAGATTCTGATTATATTGGAGAAATTATAGTTTTGATCTCGCCGCTTACCAAAACTGTGCAAATTAATAAAGGTCAAAGAATAACACAGTTTCTGCTTTTACCTTATCAGGCAGGAAAAAACTTGACTTCTCAAGCTAAGAGCCACAGAGCGTTTAGATCTAGTGATCCAGCCTTTTGGGTGCAGGAAATTACAGCTCCAAGGCCTTTAAAAGATCTTTTAATTCAAGAAAATAAAATGTCAGGGCTATTAGACACAGGAACAGACGTCTCTTAACATTGCTGGGAAAGACTGACCCAGCTCCTGGCCAACACATACTACTGAAAATGAGTTGAGATTAGAGAAACTAAAGGTGAGGGAGAGTTTAAAACCTTGAAGAATAGTGAGTTCCCCATTGCTGGAAGTATTCAAGCAAAGATTAGATGGTTGCTTGTCATCTAAAAGGCTATAGACCAGATTTTACAAAATCGTTTACAAAACGATAACTGGAGAAGCTTATAAACATGTTGTGCAACACCTCTTTACTTGCTTCTCATATTTAGGTCTGCCAAAAGTTTTAAAAACTGATGATGCCCCTTTGAAGCTGCGGAGAGATTGTTTACTAACTTTAAATGATTTCCAAAAATTATTAGGAGACATTAATTGGATACGCCCTCATTTAAAACTGACTACTGCAGATTTAAAGCCTTTATTTGATTGCTTAAAAATTGATCCTAATTCCAGTTCTAAAAGAAAGTTAACTAATGAGACAGAGTTAGCTCTTGTTGAAGTGTATGAGACTTTAAATGATCAGTTAATTAGGATTAATACTACCAAAAGATGAGATTAAATTATTCTTGCCATAAAACATACACCTACAGGGTAATTGTGACAAAAAGGCCCATTGGTTCCATCTACCAGTGATCCCAAGAAAAATAGTTTTATCTTATCCCAGCTTGGTGGCACAATTAATTATAAAAGGAGGAGGAAAAAAGAAGTGTGGAACTTTTTAGAAAAGAAGTAGCAAATATAATAATTCCATTCAATAAGGATCAACTACAAGTCTTTTACAATATAGTGATTGGCAAGTTGCCTGATAGATTTCAGGGTCAAATTTTGTTTCATTTGCCCTCAAGCCCTGACAGTCGTTAAAAGTTCAAAAATGTTAGATTGGCAGTTTGAGGATACCTGTGGAACTTTCCAACCGTATGTAGTTCCTATGCTCCACTTTACCCTGTGGGGAGGGACGTGCTGTCTCAAATAGGATATACTCAGAGAAGGGTTTTCTCAATTTCTTAGTTATCAACAGGAGGTACAATTAACAATACTTTATATATTGTTATAAATACATAATATAAATATATTTGCCTAATTACAGTTTGCCTAATTAGATATGGGTATAAATAAAATATAATAAAGGTATACCTAATTCTATTTATAGATCTATACTTAATTAATTTGTATATAAATTAGTATGTATACTATATATGCATATTATATATATACTGTATAATTAAATGTATATTGCAGTAATATAATAATGTGTGTGGCTGATATTAATTGGTATAGATTGATGTGCTGTGATGATATATGTCCTGTATACTGTATAATTATATATGTGTGACATGTATTATTACAGTACATTGGTTTGTGTTGGTTGGTATTAGCTGTCTATGTGTTGTATTGCTGTAATATATATTAATTAACATTAATTATAAAGATTAATTCAAGTATATTATGTCAATAAGTCTATACTTGTTGCCATATATAAATACATTTTGCATTTAGGTATATCTGTATATCAAAATGAGATAAGGAGGTTATACATTTATTATTTAAATTTATAGAGACCTAAACTAAACATTAGACCTAAATTAACATATCTCTAAATTTATATTGTTAAAATGTAAATTTTAAAAATTAAATTGACAACTGCTTGATAATTCCTTTGCCATAAACCCCCCCATAGGTGTAACTGGGGTAACCAGACAAAAAATTGGCAAAAACGGCCCCCTAGAGTGGGTCCATCTTCCCCTCAAACTAAAAAAGTAGTGGCTTCTTATCCAGGATTGATAGCTACTTTGATATTAAAAAAAAAAAGCAGAACATTGGATTATTTGGTAAAGAGCCATCAGAAATTGTAATTCCATATAATAAGGAACAACTTGTTGCTCTTCTAATGTTTGATAAAAATTGGCAGATTGCTATAGGAAACTATTTTGGTCAAAATTTTGCATCATTTACCCTCACATGTTTTGCTGAATTTTATATCCAGACATCCAGTTATTTTTCCTGTCAGATGTAAACAATCTCCTATTCCAAATGCTCAGATAGCCTTTACTGACGGGTCAGCAAATGGTAAAGCCTCCATAGTTACTAAAAATCACCAAAAGGTTTTAGAAACACGGGAAACTTCAGCTCAAAGAGCTGAAATAACAGCAGTCATAGAGGCTTTTGCTATGTTTGCAGATGAGGAATTTAACCTTTATTCTGATTCTCAGTATATTGTCAGGTTGTTTCCACACATTGAAACTGCGGTTTTGCCTGAAAATAAAACTACCATATTTAATTTGTTAACTAAATTTGGAAAAGAAATAAAGTATTTTTCATTGGACACATTTGGGCTCATTCCAGATTGCCCGGCCCTTAAAATGCCTTTAATGATTTGGCTAACTTGTTAACCAGAAATACAGTGGCTACTGTGATTGAGGAGGCCAGAGCCTCCCACTTACTTCATCATCAATACGCTACTGCTTTAAGATATCAATTCCAAATTCCCAGAGAGACTGCTCGAGAAATTGTGCGTTCTTGCTTATATTGCCCCACTGTTTATAATAGTCTACCTATGGGAGTTAATCCTCGCGGTCTCAAACCCAACGTACTCTGGCAAATGGATGTAACTCATGTCTCTTCATTTGGAAAACTCCTTTGTTCTTTAACTGTAGACACCTTTTCTCATATTATTGCAACTGCTCGTACAGGGGAAGCAATTAAAGATGTAATACAACATCTCTTTACTTGTTTTTCATATTTGGGCCTACCAAAAGCTTTGAAAACTGACAATGCTCCTGCTTATACTTCTAAGTCTTTTCAGGAATTTTGTATAAAGTTTCAAATTAAACATAATACAGGCATCCCTTATAATCCCCAGGGACAGGCCATTGTGGAAAGAGCACATCAAACATTAAAAATCCAAATTCAAAAACTAAAAGAAGGGGAGTTTAAGTATAGCTGTCCCCATCAAATCTTGCAACATGCTCTTTCCGTAATAAATATTTGCTCTTTTTGTAATAAATATTCTAAATACTGATCTGGCTGGAACTACTGCAATGCTTCGTCATTGGTGCCTGGAGCAATTAAATGCAAAACCGTTAGTCAAATGGAAGGACCTTCTCTCAGGACAATGGAAGGGTCCTGACCCTTATTAACTAGCGGTCGAGGATGTGCTTGTATTTTTCCACAGGACGCAGATTCTCCAATTTAGATCCAAGACAGGTTGATTCGCCATGTTGCAGACCCCCAGACATCCAGTTCCCCCATTGCTTCGATCACAAAAGAGGAGCCCGCCGGAAGGGGAGGCAAGATAAACATCGAGATCCCGGCAAGACTGACGGGGCTGCTGCAGTGCGAACTCCAACCAGAAAATAATTCTACTTATTCTGCTTTGGCTTGTCTACCCTCTCCTTATGTTTTTCTCTTTACCAATGATTCTGGAAAACTTAATGTACATGTGACTTTCACTGGTGGACCCAATGTAGTGACTTGTGAACAATGCGTGCTCTCATCTTGTTTAAACCCTCAGTATAATGTTTGCTCCTTTGTAGTGTTACAACGTCCACCTTATCTTATGATGTAACCACTTATTGATATGTTAACTATAGTCTTGCTGTGTTACAACAACTACAAGATTTAATGTGATCACGACGATCTGTGGGCTTACTTATTTTAGGAATATCAGCTTTAATAGCAGCAATTGCTTCTGTTACTGTGGCAGCAATATCATTGACTCAACAAGTGCATACTGCCCAATATGTTGATACCATGTCTAAAAATGTTTCTTTAACTCTAGCAACACAGAAAGTTATAGATAGAAAATTGGAGATGAGAGTAGAGGCCTTAAAAGAGGCAATAATGCATATTGGGACTGAGTTACAGGCTTTAAAAGTGAAAATGGCTCTGTCTTGCCACGCTGATTACTGGTGGATATGCGTGACATCTTTAAAGGTAAACGAGACAGATTATGAATGAAAAAAATTACAAATCATATTTCAGGTGTTTGGAACAGCTCTGACATTGGCTTAGGGAAACTTCATAATCAAATACAGGCCCTGGAACACTGTCGACTGGATTTTACCACAGCTGGAGCAGCTAATGACTTACTTCACACCTTCTCTAACTTTACTTCTGGAAAAAACATTCTGTCTAATATCTTTAGTTCTAATTTTACTTCTCATAATCATTCTTCCTTGTATTGTCAGGATTCTTCGGCAGAGCATTCAAAAGCTCGAGACTGAGCTGGCTCTGGCTGTTTTAAGAAATAAAAAAGGGGGAGATGCGGGGAGCGAGCTCCGCCTCTGGCAAAGGTCATGAGGAAGGAGGCTTGGCATACGCAAAGGCGGGATCAAGCCTCAGGAGTCTCCCTGGAAATTCTCGAGCAATCTACCCCCAAAACCAGAGTCTGCCTACTTTCTGCTTTGTGCTTTCACCTACACCTCTGACTTTACGGGGGGCTGTCCCCCACGACCTCTCTGAAAAAAAAAAAAAAAAAAAGTTAGCTTACAGCTCCAGTTAATAATTCCTGGGTGTGACAGTGTTTAACCTACAAACTCCTTTGGAAATCCTCTAGCCTGCCTGAATAGGTTTTTTCGGCCACATGTGATTGTTCAGAGCCTCCCAACTGTGAGAGGCAGGAGATGTTCTAAACTGTCTAAACACAGATTCTTTTGAGTAGTTAAAAGATTGATTAGAAATTGTATTGGTGAAGGGATTTTCACTTGTTGGGCCAATGTTTGCTGCTAAGTTTCCATATCCCTTACCTGCTGTGTCCCTGGCAGTGTATTGATTAATATAGTTGGTGTAAGTAGTAGCTTTAATGTTTGTAACCTGGGACCCTTGAGTTAATTCTTTTTCTTGTTATAGCCCACCACACCTTTGCTCTGTAGGAATGCAACTTTATCTAATGCTTTTTGGAGGCTGGCGCCTGACTTGAGAATAATCACCTTTAGAGAAAAAGGCCTCCGGGCCAGAAGATGATGCAAATCACCTAAACTTTTACATATGATATGTTTGCAGGAAGAAAGCCTGGCTTACTGCATGACTCTACCCCTTCCCCCATTATCCTCTATGCATAACTTAAGGTATAAAAACTACTTTGGAAAATAAAGTGCGGGCCTTGTTCACCGAAACTTGGTCTCACCATGTCGTTCTTTCTCTTACCTTCTGGCTGAATTATTCAGCCTCTTTTCTCCACTGAATTTCCTCACTGAGCTATCCTTATTTCAGCCTCTTTTCTCCACTGAATTTTCCTACTGAGCTATCCTCATTCTATTACTCTTTATATCCTTAATTAACGTTTAATTAAGCAATTGTTTCCTGATCTTCGCTGACGCCGTCCCCGCTTCGAATTCCCTGTATCAGCCAGGGCTGGTCCCCGGCAGACGTCCAGATCTGCTCAAAAGATGGAAATTCCAGAGGCAGGTTGGAGGTTCCTGACTGCCCTTTGCCAGCATTGCAAAGACATTCCTAGATTCTAGCGTTATTTTCCATGAAGCAGCAGGCTTCGAGAATATGTCAGACTTGAGTGGCGACTTACGGACCTCAGCTCAGCTATTGCCTTTCCATTAAAACTAGGACAAGGGCTTACTTGGTGAAGGGTAAGGGTCTGCTTCTTTCCAGACTGCCAAGGACTACAGAAATAAGGCCTCTGTCAAGGCGAGGGAAGCATAATCGGATGGATTCTCAAGCAGGTGCTTTGCCACAAAGCATCAGCACCCGACAGAGAGAATCAGGCTCCCTGTGCCCCTATGTTGGGTGTGTAGCTTCACACACAGGGGTGTCCCTATAGGAACCAAGAATGTTCCTGAGAGATGAGGTTCACTAGAGCTCTGCTACAGAGCAAAGGCCTGTCCATGTGGTTTTCCCTCCCCCTGTGAGTTGGGTCCCCTTAGTCCGACCCAGCTCCGGGGCAACAGCCCCTGAGAAAAGATCTCCAGGAACCGCTTTTCGCCCAGGTTGGCAAAAGCAGTTCACAGTCGGAGGGCAAGCGAACCTCCTGCAGGGAGAAAGAGGCCTTACTGTCCCTGGACGAGCAGGCTGCCAGAGTGTGTGAAACCTGCCTTGTGCCTTAGTGGCCTCAGCTCCGCCATTTCATGTTAATCCGAACTAGGACCCGGGACTATTTGGAGAAGGGTTTGGGTGCGGATTTCTAAATATGCCAAGGGCTACAGCTATGAGACCTCTGTCACAGGTAAGGAAGAGCATTGTATGGATTCTCAAGCTGCTGTTTCAAGGACAGGTTCAAAACTTCACAGAGAGAATCAGGCTCTCTGTGCCCCTATGTTTGGTACACAGCTTCATCACAGGGGTGTCTCCGTAGGAATCAAGAAGTTTCCTGACAGAGTGAGGTTCACTAGAGCTCTCCTAGAGAGCAAAGACTTGTCCATGTTGTTTTCCTTTCCCTGTGCGTTTGGGTCTCCGGGCTCGGCCCCAGCTCCTTGGAAACAGCCCCTGAGCAAAGATCTCCAAGAACCACTAATCCCCCAGGCTGGGAAATGGAGTTCGCAGGCGGCAGGACAAGCAAGCCTCCTTCGGGCAAGAAGAGGCAGCCAAACGGCCTGTGTTTGTAAGCCTCTATTTGCAAGGAATGGGTTAGCTTCTCCTAAAGGAGACCTCCAGATCTGCTCAGAAGTCGGTAATTCCAGAGGCAGTGTGCAGGGTGCTGACTGCCCTTGGCCAACCTTGCAAAGACATTCCTAGATTCTAGCGTTTATTTTTCATGAAGGAGTAGGCTTCGGAATATGTCAGACTTGACTGGCGCCTTACCGGGAATTCAGGGATCCAACAGAGGAAGGACGGAAAGAAAAAAGATGACCTGACCTAGGAGGGCCATGATATTCTATAGAACCCAACAAAGTTGGTTGGTTTCAAGGAAACTTGATTCCTTGGAACCCGGAAAGCTGGTTCTTTTCATATGCAATTCCAAACCATGAGCCCTTCCCAAAGCCTGCCTGCCCCCAGCCCCCCCCCCACCCCCAAAAAAAAACGGCTCAAAGAAATCTTTTCCATCTCAGGCGGAAACTGGAAGAAGTCTTGTCTTGTCTTGTCTGTCTTGATTGATGTCTGTGTCAGTGTTTTTTTGTATTTTTTTGATAATAGTGCTCAAGTTCTGAGTTCTTATTTCAATGGTCTCAAGACAAGGCAGCCCTTGCAAACCCAACTGCTTCCAATACAAGAAAACTTTGACCTCAGGGAATGTCAGAGTCCCGTGAACTGGGAACTAGTCAATATGAAATATCTAGTAGTTTTGTTTTTGCTCCTCTACTGTAGACATGTCTAAGAGTCATCAACATGAAGCACAAAATGTTCATAGTGCCTCGGGTTTGTTCTAAGGTAAAAATTGCTATATCGTTATATCTGTCACAAGCTTGTCAACAAGAAAGTACCTCGAAAGAACAGGAACAAAACGAAAAATTAAATGTGATATGAGCTTTTAGATAAACTATGAACACTAATTACACTCGAAAATATCTGCCTATGAGAGTCTTGATTGAAGGCAGAGGAGAAGGGGACGACAGAGGCTAAGATGGTTGGATGGCATCACTGATTCGATGGACATGAGTTTGAGCAAGCCCCTGGAGTTGGTGATGGACACGGAAGCCCAGCGTCCTGCAGGCCACGGGGTCCCAAAGAGTCAGACACGACTGAGCAACTGAACTGAACTGAACATACAATCGTTTCTCCAGGTGTTTGGGTTACCCGAGTTTCTATCCTGTGCTAAACTAAGTGACGACAGTGTACTGAAGAGCTGGGTCATTTCCAAATAAATTAAAGTTCTGAAACATTCACGCCTTGAAAGGACCTCCCTTTTACACAGAAACAAAAGAGATTTTTGACTATCCAATAATAGTGTCACCATCCTGACATCCTGAATGTGAAACGAAAATTTTTTTTTTTTTGTTTTGTTCTGATCTCTGTGTGTGTGTGTGTGTGTGTGTGTGTGTGTGTGTGTGTGTGTGTGTGTGGGTGGGGGGGGGGGGGGGGGGGGGGGCGCTACTATCACTGATAGGTATGTTCACCAATCTGTCGAATGCCAATATAAAAGTCAGTTCTTGGTTGCTGAAGGGAAATGTATGACTTGGTATTAAAAGAAGGTATGTGGCATGAAATCGCATTTTCTGAAGGAAAACGACGTCGTTCTTTCTTCCAGGTGGCAGTTTCAGGATGGGAGAAGCAAAGGAATGGGTACAGAATGGGATCAGGAGGTTGTAGGGAAAGTGGACCCCCAGAAAAGAGTGTTGTGCCTAGCACAAGGTTTCTTGAGAGGTTGAACTGCCTTTGCTAATGGATTAAGTTTTTTTCTACTCTTCTTCCGTGATCTCTTCTAGGTTGACCTAGAACAGAAATCTTTTGTTAGCTTTGGCTAAGTGGAGAAGTATTGCTTCACGGTGACTTGTGTGATCCTACCTGACTGTTCAAACCCTTTGAAATCCTTTTTTTGATATCTATGCGCTGCTGCTGCTGCTGCTGCTGCTGCTGCTGCTGCGAAGTCGTTTCAGTCGTGTCCGAGTCTGTGTGACCCCATGGACGGCAGCCCACCAGGCCCCGCAGTCCCTGGGGTTCTCCAGGCAAGAACACTGGAGTGGGTTGCCATGTCCTCCTCCAATGCATGAAAGTGAAATGTGAAAGTGAGTAGTCGCTCAGTCGTGCCCGACTCTGAGCGACCCCATGGACTGCAGCCTACCAGGCTCTTCCGTCCATGAGATTTTCCAGGCAAGAGTACTGGAGTGGGGTGCCATTGCCTTCTCCCATATCTATTCACAAGCCTGCCTAAATCATTGACTTCTAGCCACCTTTGGGATGCCAATGACCACCCACCCTTACCAGGCCGCAGAGGAGAGAAAACACTTACCACAGGAGAAAACACTTACCACAGGAGGTCCGGGTAAGGAACAAGGAACTGACAAGCTCCCACCAACCAGGATTCTGCAGAGGTCAACAAGAGGTCAGCAAGAGATGGGAGACTGCAGTCCAGAGGTCCTAGCAACTTCCAGCGAGCAGCAAAGACCCAGCATAGTCAAAACGAATTCAATGTTACCCAAAACAAATAAATAAACGGACAGAAGTTCTTGTTGAACACATGACTGAGGTTAGGGTGAGGCAGTACATGTATGTGCCAGGATACTCTTAAAGTATACTCTTAACGGAGAGATGAGGAGAACAAGGTAGGAGGAAAACTTACTGTTTGGTTCAGAGCCTGAGCCTTTTTGGGGAAAGACCTGAAGCCAGAGTCTAGAAATACACAGGCTTTGAACATCGCTGAAGACCAACATTTCCTAAGAAAAAAACGCATTGCTTAGCTCAAGGTTTGTCTGGGAAATTCTGACACATCAGGAGATGGCTCCGAGGTGGATTTCTACAAAACATCCAACATCCATGCAAAGGACAAGCCCCCCCACAGCTCTGTGCACATCCCCCCCCCCCTCACAGCCAGCAGCATTTCCAAGTGACCTCCTAAGGCCTTCGCCAAACTACAGGGGCACCTCTGGGCTTCCTGTTTCCCTCATTCAAAAAAAAAAAAAAAAAAAAAAGAAAAACAAAAAACAAAAAAAAAAAAAAAAAAAAAAAAACCCCGCACATTTCTTCGTACAATGCCACAGTGGAAGGAACACAGGCCTTCAATATTAAGACCTAAATTTGCAAAAAACTTGGAGCTTGGTGTTTTGTTTTGTTTTGTTTTTTTTTGTTTTGTTTTGTTTTGTTTGAATCAAACCACCACATCATTTAAAATTTTTACACGTTCTAATTATTCGGTTCCAAAACACCAAACTTGTACTGCACACGGTCCCCATGGAAAGGCCCCCTCAGCAGGACAGCCACAGATGCTGCCATGAAAGGGCAGCAGGGTGCCTCCCCCCCTTGTCCCTTGTTTTCTGCCTGGGGTTTTGGGTTTTGAAACCCATGCACCCTACTAAGTTTCTAGGGTGTGGACGTGGACCCCCTTCCCTTCCCCCATCCAGGTGGGTGCCCGCTGGGCCCGCTGGCCTCCAAAGTGCCAGAAGCAGGGCTGGGCTGGGCCAGCCGGTTCAGAGTTCAGGGTTCTGGCCCTTGGACTTGCAGCGGACACTAGGCTGCTTGGGAAAACCGCGCGGCTCTGACCTTTCAGCAAAGGGGTGGAGCGGTAAAGGCCTTGAGCCCAAAGGCGAGGCCTTTCTGCGACCGCCAGGTTGTGCCAACAGAGGGCGGACTACGTGGTTCCCTGCTCCACGCAGTCCCAGTTCCCTGACCTGTGGTCCGCCCCCCGCCCGCCCTGCCCACTGGATGCCGCGCCCTGGGGACCCAGGGCGCGCAATGGGCGTTCCCAGCCGCCACGGCGACCCCCGAGAGGACAACGGGGAAGCCCTCCCCACCCCCGCCAGGAGCCGACCCCCGCCCCGCGCCGCCCCGCCCCTGCCATGCTCCCGGTGCCTTCCCAGCCGCAGTGGGGATCCCCCCCCCCCCCCCCCCCCCCGGGTCTCCACCCCGCCCCGGTGCCCCTGCCCCCCAGCCCGCCCAGTGGCGGCCCCCGGGATCCCCCCCCCCCCCCCCCGACCCCCGACCCCGACCCCCCCCCCCCCCGCCCCCGGTTCCCCCGCGCGCGATCCCCGCCCCGCCCCCCCGCCCCCCCCCCCCCCCCGACCCGGCCGACCCGCGCCGCCCCCCCCCCCCGGGCCCGGTGAGCCCCCCCCACGGGCCCGGTGAGCCCCCCGCCCCCAGGAGCCTCTGGGACCTCGCCCCCGCCGCCGGTGAAACGGGAGGACAATCCATCCAGCCCACAGAGGCAATCCAAGCTGTCTAGAATTCAGGGATCCAACGAGGACTACGGAAAGGAAAAGATGACCTGACCTAGGAGGGCCATGATATTCTATAGAACCGGACAAAGTTGGTTTCCAAGGAAACTTGATTCCTTGGAACCCGGAAAGCTGGTTCTTTTCATATGCAATTCCAAACCATGAGCTCCTTCCCAAAGCCTGCCTGGCCGCCAGCCCCACCCCCCACTCCCCAGAAAAAACGGCTCAAAGAAATCTTTTTCCATCTCAGGCGGAAAACTGAAGAAGTCTTGTCTTGTCTCTTGTCTGTCTGATGTGATGTCTGTGTCAGTGTGATTTTGTGATTTTTGATAATAGTCAAGTTCTGAGTTCTGAGTTCTTATTTCAATGGTCTCAAGACAAGGCAGCCCCAACCAAACCAAACTGCTTCCAATACAAGAAAACTTTGACCTCAGGGAATGTCAGTCCCGTGAACTGGGAACTAGTCAATATGAAATATCTAGTAGTTTTGTTTTTGCTCCTCTACTGTAGACATGTCTAAGAGTCATCAACATGAAGCACAAAATGTTCATAGTGCCTCGGTTTGTTCTAAGGTAAAAATTGCTATATCGTTATATCTGTCACAAGCTTGTCAACAAGAAAGTACCTCGAAAGAACAGGAACAAAACGAAAAATTAAATGTGATATGAGCTTTTAGATAAACTATGAACACTAATTACACTCGAAAATATCTGCCTATGAGAGTCTTGATTGAAGGCAGAGGAGAAGGGGACGACAGAGGATAAGATGGTTGGATGGCATCACTGATTCGATGGACATGAGTTTGAGCAAGCCCCTGGAGTTGGTGATGGACACGGAAGCCCAGCGTCCTGCAGGCCACGGGGTCCCAAAGAGTCAGACACGACTGAGCCACTGAACTGAACTGAACTGAACATACAATCGTTTCTCCAGGTGTTTGGGTTACCCGAGTTTCTATCCTGTGCTAAACTAAGTGACGACAGTGTACTGAAGAGCTGGGTCATTTCCAAATAAATTAAAGTTCTGAAACATTCACGCCTTGAAAGGACCTCCCTTTTACACAGAAACAAAAGAGATTTTTGACTATCCAATAATAGTGTCTGGCACCATCCTGACATGTGAAACGAGTTTTTTTTTTTTTTTTGTTTTGTTTGGTTCTGATCTTGGGTGTGTGTGTGTGTGTGTGTGTGTGTGTGTGTGTGTGTGTGCGTGCGTGCGTGCGGGGGAGGGGAGGGGCGCTACTATCACTGATAGGTATGTTCACCAATCTGTCGAATGCCAATATAAAAGTCAGTTCTTGGTTGCTGAAGGGAAATGTATGACTTGGTATTAAAAGAAGGTATGTGGCATGAAATCGCATTTTCTGAAGGAAAACGACGTCGTTCTTTCTTCCAGGTGGCAGTTTCAGGATGGGAGAAGCAAAGGAATGGGTACAGAATGGGATCAGGAGGTTGTAGGGAAAGTGGACCCCCAGAAAAGAGTGTTGTGCCTAGCACAAGGTTTCTTGAGAGGTTGAACTGCCTTTGCTAATGGATTTTAAGTTTCTTTACCTCTTCCGTGATCTCTTCTAGGTTGACCTAGAACAGAAATCTTTTGTTAGCTTTGGCTAAGTGGAGAAGTATTGCTTCACGGTGACTTGTGTGATCCTACCTGACTGTTCGAAACCCTTTTGATATCTATGCACTGCTGCTGCTGCTGCTGCTGCTGCTGCTGCTGCTGCTGTCGTCGTCAGTCGTTTCAGTCACCCCGAGTCTGCTCCACCCCCCCATGGACGGCAGCCCACCAGGCCCCGCAGTCCCTGGGGTTCTCCAGGCAAGAACACTGGAGTGGGTTGCCATGTCCTCCTCCAATGCATGAAAGTGAAATGTGAAAGTGAAGTCGCTCAGTCGTGCCCGACTCTGAGCGACCCCATGGACTGCAGCCTACCAGGCTCTTCCGTCCATGAGATTTTCCAGGCAAGAGTACTGGAGTGGGGTGCCATTGCCTTCTCCCATATCTATTCACAAGCCTGCCTAAATCATTGACTTCTAGCCACCTTTGGGATGCCAATGACCACCCACCCTTACCAGGCCGCAGAGGAGAGAAAACACTTACCACAGGAGGTCCGGGTAAGGAACAAGGAACTGACAAGCTCCCACCAACCACCAACCAGGATTCTGCAGATTCAGGCAGAGGTCAACAAGAGGTCAGCAAGAGATGGGAGACTGCAGTCCAGAGAGATGGGAGACTGCAGTCCAGAGGTCCTAGCAACTTCCAGCGAGCAGCAAAGACCCAGCATAGTCAAAACGAATTCAATGTTACCCAAAACAAATAAATAAACGGACAGAAGTTCTTGGAACACATGACTGAGGTTAGGGGTGAGGCAGTACATGTATGTGCCAGGATACTCTTAAAGTATACTCTTAACGTAGATGAGGAGAACAAGGTAGGAGGAAAACTTACTGTTTGGTTCAGGTCGCTTCTGAGCCTTTTGGGGGAACCGACCTGAAGCCAGAGTCTAGCCGAAATACACAGGCTTTGAACATCGCTGAAGACCAACATTTCCTAAGGAAAAAACGCATTGCTTAGCTCAAGGTTTGTCTGGGAAATTCTGACACATCAGGAGATGGCTCCGAGGTGGATTTCTACAAAGAACATCCATGCAAAGGACAAGCCTGCACAGCTCTGTGCACATCTGCCCCCTCCCCCCCTCACAGCCAGCAGCATTTCCAAGTGACCTAAGGGCCTACAAACTCTGGGGCACCTTCATTTTCCTGTTTCCCTCAAAAAAAAAAAAAAAAAAAAAAAAAAAAAAAAAAAAAAAAAAAAAAAAAAAAAAAAAAAAAAAAAACATTTTTTGGAAGGAATGACAATGCCACAGTGGAAGGAAACAGGCCTTCAATATTAAGACCTAAATTTGCAAAAAACTTGTTTTTTTTTTTTGTTTTGTTTTGTTTTGTTTTGTTTGAATCAAACCACCACATCATTTAAAATTTTTACACGTTCTAATTATTCGGTTCCAAAACACCAAACTTGTACTGCACACGGTCCCCATGGAAAGGCCCCCTCAGCAGGACAGCCACAGATGCTGCCAAAGGGGGCAGGGTGCCCTCCTCCCTTGTTTTCTGCCTGGGCGGCCACCGGGTTTTGAAACCCATGCACCCTACTAAGTTTCTAGGGTGCAATTCGTGGACCCTTCCCTTTCCCATCCCAGCAGGTGGTCAAGGGCCCGCTGGCCTCCAAAGTGCCAGAAGCAGGGCTGGGCCAGCCGGCCAGAGTTCAGGGTTCTGGCCCTTGGACTTGCAGCGGACACTAGGCTGCTTGGGAAAACCGCGCGGCTCTGACCTTTCAGCAAAGGGGTGGAGCGGTAAAGGCCTTGAGCCCAAAGGCGAGGCCTTTCTGCGACCGCCAGGTTGTGCCAACAGAGGGCGGACTACGTGGTTCCCTGCTCCACGCAGTCCCAGTTCCCTGACCTGTGGTCCGCACCCCTCCGCCGCGCCCACTGGATGCCGATCCTTGGGGACCCAGGAGCGCACGCAGTGGGCGTTCCCAGCCGCCACGGCGACCCCCGAGAGGACCCCGGAGGACCCGAGGACCCCGGGCCCCCCCCCCCCCCCCCCCCCCCGATCCCCCCCAACCCCGCCCCCCCCCCGCCCCCCCCCTGTGCCCGGTGCCCCAGCCGCAGTGGGGGGCCCCCACGGAGCACAACTGGGACCGCCCCCCCCCCCCCCGACCCCCCCCCGCCGCCCCCCGCCGCCCCGCCCGCCCCGCTGCGATCCCTGCCCGTTTCCAGCGCAGTGGCCACCCCCCGCGCCGCCCGCCCCCCCCCCCGCCCGCCCGGTTCCCCCGCCCCGGCCCCCCCCCCCCGGGCGCTCCCGGTGCGCTGCCCACCTTCACCACGGGCTCCCGGTGAGCCCCGCCCCCACGCCCGGTTCCAGGAGAGCCTCTGGGACCTCGCTCCCGCCGCCCGCTGAAACGGGAGGACAATCCATCCAGCCCACAGAGGCAATCCAAGCTGTCTAGAATTCAGGGATCCAACGAGGACTACGGAAAGGAAAAGATGACCTGACCTAGGAGGGCCATGATATTCTATAGAACCGGACAAAGTTGGTTTCAAGGAAACTTGATTCCTTGGAACCCGGAAAGCTGGTTCTTTTCATATGCAATTCCAAACCATGAGCTCCTTCCCAAAGCCTGCCTGGCCGCCAGCCCCACCCCCCACTCCCCAGAAAAAACGGCTCAAAGAAATCTTTTCCATCTCAGGCGGAAAACTGGAAGATGTCTTGTCTTGTCTTGTCTTGTCTGTCTGGATTGATGTCTGTGTCAGTGTGAGTCTTGTGATTTTTGATAATAGTGCTCAAGTTCTGAGTTCTTATTTCAATGGTCTCAAGACAAGGCAGCCCTTGCCAAACCAAACTGCTTCCAATACAAGAAAACTTTGACCTCAGGGAATGTCAGAGTCCCGTGAACTGGGAACTAGTCAATATGAAATATCTAGTAGTTTTGTTTTTGCCTCTCTAGACATGTAGACATGTCTAAGAGTCATCAACATGAAGCACAAAATGTTCAGTATAGTGCCTCGGGTTTGTTCTAAGGTAAAAATTGCTATATCGTTATATCTGTCACAAGCTTGTCAACAAGAAAGTACGAAAGAAAAGAACAGGAACAAAACGAAAAATTAAATGTGATATGAGCTTTTAGATAAACTATGAACACTAATTACACGAAAAAAATATCTGCCTATGAGAGTCTTGATTGAAGGCAGAGGAGAAGGGGACGACAGAGGCTAAGATGGTTGGATGGCATCACTGATTCGATGGACATGAGTTTGAGCAAGCCCCTGGAGTTGGTGATGGACACGGAAGCCCAGCGTCCTGCAGGCC
>NW_027219010.1:0-10642 GCF_027580195.1 Bos mutus
CACATGATCCGTGTTGGAGGCTCCTGATCAGCACGCGAGCGGTCACATGATCAGCGCCTCTCAGTAACCTGACCACTGCATGACAGCCACGTGATCAGTTCCAGCTGAGTTACGGGATTAGCGCCTGCTCAGCTGCTTGATACTCGCCAGCTGAGCAGCAGGATTCATGGCTGCTCATCTGCTTGATAACCGCCAGCTGGGCGCAGGATTCATGCCTGCTCAGCTGCTTGATTCTTGCCTGCTGAGGCACATGATCCGTGCGGGAGGCTACCTGATCAGCACATAAGCAGTCACGTGATCAGCGCCTCTCAGTCACCTGATCATTGCATGACAGCCACGTGATCAGTGCCTGCAGAGTTAGGGGATTAGCGCCTGCTCAGCTGCTTGATAATTGCCTGCTGAGCCGCAGGATGCATGCCTGCTTATCTGCTTGATAATCGCCAGCTGGGCCGCATGATTCATGGCTGCTCATCTGCTTGATAATCGCCAGCTGGGCGCAGGATTCATGCCTGCTCATCTGCTGATAATGATAATCGCCAGCTGGGCGCAGGATTCAATCCTGCTCATCTGTGATAATCGCCAGCTGGCTGCAGGATTCATGCCTGCTCATCTGCTTGATAATCGCCAGCTGTGCGCAGGATTCATGCCTGCTCATCTGCTTGATAATCGCCCAGCTGGCCCCAGGATTCATGGCTGCTCATCTACTTGATTCTTGCCTGCTGGGGCGCATGATGCAGCTGCCTGCTCATCTGATCAGCCTGAGCAGTCGCTGGGCAGCGCCTCTCAGTCACCTGATCGCTGCGGCAGCCACGTGATCAGTGCCTGCTGGTTGTGCAGGATTCATGCCTGCTCAGCTGCTTGATAATCGCCAGCTGAGCTGGGATTCATGCCTGCTCATCTGCTTGATAATCGCCAGCTGGGCGCAGGATTCATGCCTGCTCATCTGCTTGATAATCGCCAGCTGGGCCGCAGGATTCATGCCTGCTCAGCTGCTTGATAATCGCCAGCTGGGCAGCAGATTCATGCCTGCTCATCTGCTTGATAACCGCCAGTTGGGCCGCAGGTTTCATGCCTGCTCAGCTGCTTGATAATCGCCAGCTGGGCGCAGGATTCATGCCTGCTCAGCTGCTTGATTCTTGCCTGCTGAGGCACATCATCCGTGCAGGAGAGCTACCGGATCAGCACATGAGCAGTCACATGATCAGCGCCTCTCAGTCACCTGATCGCGGCGGCAGCCACGTGATGAATGCCTGCTGAGTTCGCGGGATTAGCGCCTGCTCAGCTGCTTGATAATCGCCAGCTGGGCCGCAGGATTCATGCCTGCTCATCTGCTTGATAATCGCCAGCTGGGCCGCAGGATTCATGCCTGCTCATCTGCTTGATAATCGCCAGCTGGGCGCGGATTCATGCCTGCTCAGCTGCTTGATAATCGCCAGCTGGGCGCAGATTCATGCCTGCTCATCTGCTTGATAATCGCCAGCTGGCCTCAGGATTCATGCCTTCTCAGCTGCTTGATAATCGCCAGCTGGGCGCACGGATTCATGCCTGCTCATCTTCTTGATAATTGCCAGCTGGCCGCAGGATTCATGCCTTCTCAGCTGTGATAATCGCCATTGGGCCGCATGATTCATGCCTGCTCATCTGCTTGATAATCGCCAGCTGGGCCGCATGATTCATGCCTGCTCATCTGGTTGATAGTCGCCAGCTGGGGCAGGATTCATGCCTGCTCAGCTGCTTGATAATCACCAGCTGGGCCGCATGATTCATGCCTGCTCATCTGCTTGATAATCGCCAGCTGAGCCACCGGATTCATGCCTGCTCATCTGCTTGATAATCGCCAGCTGGGCCGCATGATTCATGCCTGCTCATCTGCTTGATAATCGCCAGCTGGGCGCATGATTCATGCCTGCTCATCTGTGATAATCGCCCTCTGGGCCATTGATTCATGCCTGCTCATCTGCTTGATAATCGCCAGCTGGGGCGGGATTCATGCCTGCTCATCTCTGTGATAATCGCCAGCTGGGCCGCAGGATTCATGCCTGCTCATCTGCTTGATAATCGCCAGCTGGGCGCAGGATTCATGCCTGCTCAGCTGCTTGATTCTCGCCTGCTGGGGCAGGATTCATCCTGCTCATCTGCTTGATGATCAGCAGCTGGGCAGTCAGGATTCATGCCTGCTCATCTCACCTGATAATTTGCGCCAGCTGGGCGTGATTCATGCCTGCTCTGCTTGATAATCGCCCAGCTGGCCGGGATTCATGCCTGCTCATCTGCTTGATAATCGCCAGCTGGGCCGCAGGATTCATGCCTGCTCATCTGCTTGATAATCGCCAGCTGGGCCGCATGATTCATGCCTGCTCATCTGCTTGATAATCGCCAGCTGGGCCGCAGGATTCATGCCTGCTCATCTGCTTGATAATCGCCAGCTGGGCGCATGATTCATGCCTGCTCATCTGCTTGATAATCGCCAGCTGGGCCACGCGCAGGATTCATGCTGCTCATCTGCTTGATAAACCCCAGCTGGGCGCAGGATTCATGCCTGCTCAGCTGTGATAATCGCCAGCTGGGCGCGAGGATTCATGCCTGCTCATCTGCTTGATAATCGCCAGCTGGGCGCGCAGGATTCATGCCTGCTCATCTGCTTGATAATCGCCAGCTGGGCGCAGGATTCATGCCTGCTCAGCTGCTTGATTCTTGCCAGCTGGGCATGATCCGTGATTCATGCCTCCTCAGCTGCTTGATAATGGCTGCCTGCTGAGGCACCCCAGCTCAGCGCCTCTCGGTCACCTGTTCCTGCTGCGATGGCAGCCAGGATTCATGCCTGTGATAGTTCCAGCTGAGCTATGGTTCGCATGATTCATGCCTGCTCAGCTGCTTGATAATCGCCAGCTGGGCGCAGGATTCATGCCTGCTCATCTGCTTGATAATCGCCAGCTGGGCGCAGGATTCATGCCTGCTCAGCTGCTTGATTCTTGCCTGCTGAGGCACATGATCCGTGCCTGCTACCTGCTGGATAAGCAGTCACGTGATCAGCGCCTCTCAGTCACCTGATCATTGCGCGGCAGCCACGTGATCAGTGCCTGCTGAGGGCGGGATTAGCGCCTGCTCGGCTGCTTGATAATCGCCAGCTGAGCCGCGGGATGCATGCCGGCTCATCTGCTTGATAATCGCCAGCTGGGCGCATGATTCATGGCTGCTCATCTGCTTGATAATCGCCAGCTGGGCCGCAGGATTCATGCCTCCTCAGCTGCTTGATAATCGCCAGCTGGGCGGCAGGATTCAATCCTGCTCATCTGTGATAATCGCCAGCTGGGCGCAGGATTCATGCCTGCTCATCTGCTTGATAATCGCCAGCTGTGCTTGATGATAATCGGGATTCATGCCTGCTAAGCTGTGATAATCGCCCAGCTGGGCCCCAGGATTCATGCCTGCTCATCTGCTTGATTCTTGCCTGCTGGGGCACATGATCCGTGCAGGAGAGCTACCTGATCAGCACATGAGCTGTCACGTGATGGGCGCCTCTCAGGATCACCTGCTCATCTGCTGATTGACAGCCACGTGATCAGTGCCTGCTGAGTTACGGGATTCAGCCTGCCTGCTCAGCTGCTTCATGCCTGCCAGCTGAGCGCAGGATTCATGCCTGCTCATCTGTGATAATCGCCAGCTGGGCCGCAGGATTCATGCCTGCTCATCTGCTTGATAATCGCCAGCTGGGGCGCAGGATTCATGCCTGCTCAGCTGTGATAATCGCCAGCTGGGCGGCAGGATTCATGCCTGCTCATCTGTGATAATCGCCAGCTTGGGCGCGGGATTCATGCCTTTTCAGCTGCTTGATAATCGCCAGCTGGGCGCATGATTCATGCCTGCTCAGCTGCTTGATTCTTGCCTGCTGGGCACATCATCCGTGCGGGGAGAGCTACGGATCAGCACATGAGCAGTCACATGATCAGCGCCTCTCAGTCACCTGATCGCGGCTTGCAGCCACGTGATGAATGCCTGCTGAGTTACGGGATTAGCGCCTGCTCAGCTGTGATAATCGCCCGCTGGGCGCAGGATTCATGGCTGCTCATCTGCTTGATAATCGCCAGCTGGGCGCAGGATTCATGGCTGCTCATCTGCTTGATAACCGCCAGCTGGGCGCAGGATTCATACCTGCTCAGCTGTGATAATCGCTAGCTGGGCCGCATGATTCATGCCTGCTCATCTGCTTGATAATCGCCAGCTGGGCCTCAGGATTCATGCCTGCTCATCTGCTTGATAATCGCCAGCTGGGCGCATGATTCATGCCTGCTCATCTTCTTGATAATTGCCAGCTGGCCTCAGGATTCATGCCTTCTCAGCTGCTTGAATAATCGCCATTGGGCGCATGATTCATGCCTGCTCATCTGTGATAATCACAAGCTGGGCGCATGATTCATGCCTGCTCATCTGGTTGATAATCGCCAGCTGGGCGCAGGATTCATGCCTGCTCAGCTGTGATAATCGCCAGCTGGGCCGCATGATTCATGCCTGCTCATCTGCTTGATAATCGCCAGCTGAGCCACGGATGCATGCCTGCTCATCTGTGATAATCGCCAGCTGGGCCGCATGATTCATGCCTGCTTGATAATCGCCAGCTGGGCCGCGCATGATTCATGCCTGCTCATCTGTGATAATCGCCAGCTGGGCGCGCATGATTCATGCCTGCTCAGCTGCTTGATAATCGCCCTCTGGGCGCAGGATTCATGCCTGCTCATCTGCTTGATAATCGCCAGCTGGCAGGATTCATGCCTGCTCATCTGCTTGATAATCGCCAGCTGGGCGGCAGGATTCATGGCTGCTCATCTGTGATAACCGCCAGCTGGGCGCAGGATTCATGCCTGCTCAGCTGCTTGATTCTTGCCTGCTGAGGCACATGATCCGTGCGGGAGAGCTACCTGATCAGCAGATAAGCAGTCACGTTATCAGCGCCTCTCAGTCACCTGATCATTTGCATGACAGCCACGTGATCAGTGCCTGCAGAGTTGGGGATTAGCGCCTGCTCAGATGCTTGATAATTGCCAGCTGAGCCGCAGGATGCATGCCTGCTCATCTGCTTGATAATCGCCAGCTGGGCGCATGATTCATGCCTGCTCATCTGCTTGATAATCGCCAGCTGTGCCGCATGATTCATGCCTGCTCATCTGCTTGATAATCGCCAGCTGGGCGCATGATTCATGGCTGCTCATCTGCTTGATAATCGCCAGCTGGGCCCCAGGATTCATTCCTCCTCAGCTGCTTGATAATCGCCCGCTGGGTCCAGGATTCATGCCTGCTCATCTGCTTGATAATCGCCAGCTGGGCGCATGATTCATGCCTGCTCATCTGCTTGATAATCGCCAGCTGAGCCGCGGGATTCATGGCTGCTCATCTGTGATAATCGCCAGCTGGGCGCATGATTCATGCCTGCTCATCTGCTTGATAATCGCCAGCTGGGCACGCAGGGATTCGCGGCTGCTCATCTGCTTGATAAACCCCAGCTGGGCGCATGATTCTTGCGTGTTCAGCTGCTTGATAATCGCCAGCTGGGCGCGGGATTCATGCCTGCTCAGCTGGTTGATAATCGCCAGATGGGCCGCATGATTCATGCCTGCTCATCTGTGATAATCGCCAGCTGGGCGCAGGATTCATGCCTGCTCATCTTCTTGATAATCGCCAGCTGGGGCGCATGATTCATGGCTGCTCATCTGCTTGATAATCGCCAGCTGGGGGCGCATGATTCATGGCTGCTCATCTGCTTGATAATCGCCAGCTGGGCCCCAGGATTCATTCCTCCTCAGCTGCTTGATAATCGCCGGCTGGGCGCAGGATTCATGCCTGCTCATCTGTGATAATCGGCAGCTGGGCCCCAGGATTCATTCCTCCTCAGCTGCTTGATAATCGCCGGCTGGGCGCCAGGATTCATGCCTGCTCATCTGTGATAATCGCCAGCTGGGCCGCATGATTCATGCCTGCTCATCTGCTTGATAATCGCCAGCTGGGCCGCAGGATTCATGCCTGCTCATCTGCTTGATAATCGCCAGCTGGGCGCATGATTCATGGCTGCTCATCTGTGATCTACGCCAGCTGCACGCATGCATTCCACCTCATCAGTGACCTCGCCAGCAGTCACCTGATTCAGCGCTGCTCATCTGTGACGTGCCAGCTGTGCCTGCTGATTCATTAGTGCCTGCTCAGCTGCTTGATAATCGCCAGCTGGGCGCAGGATTCATGCCTGCTCTTCTGCTTGATAATCGCCAGCTGGGCGCATGATTCATGCCTGCTCATCTGCTTGATAATCGCCAGCTGGGGCAGGATTCATGCCTGCTCATCTGTGATAATCGCCAGCTGGGCGCAGGATTCATGCCTGCTCATCTACTTGCTTGATAATCACCAGCTGGGCGCAGGATTCATGCCTTCTCAGCTGCTTGATTCTTGCCTGCTGAGGCACATGATCCGTGTTGGAGCTCCTGATCAGCACATGAGCAGTCACATGATCAGCGCCTCTCAGTCACCTGATCACTGCATGACAGCCGCGTGATCATTGCCTGCTGAGTTACGGGATTAGCGCCTGCTCAGCTGCTTGATAATCGCCATCTGAGCAGCAGGATTCATGGCTGCTCATCTGTGATAACCGCCAGCTGGGCCGCAGGATTCATGCCTGCTCAGCTGCTTGATTCTTGCCTGCTGGGCACATGATCCGTGCCTGCTCAGCTACCTGATCAGCACATAAGCAGTCACGTGATCAGCGCCTCTCAGTCACCTGATCATTGCATGACAGGCCACGTGATCAGTGCCTGCAGAGTTGGGGATTAGCGCCTGCTCAGCTGCTTGATAATTGCCAGCTGAGCCGCGGGATGCATGCCTGCTCATCTGCTTGATAATCGCCAGCTGGGCGGTTGATTCATGCCTGCTCATCTGTTTGATAATCGCCAGCTGGGCCGCATGATTCATGGCTGCTCATCTGTGATAATCGCCAGCTGGGCCGCAGGATTCATTCCTCCTCAGCTGCTTGATAATCGCCAGCTGGGTCGCAGGATTCATGCCTGCTCATCTGTGATAATCGCCAGCTGGGCGCAGGATTCATGCCTTCTCAGCTGATTGATTCGCCATTGGGCGCATGATTCATGCCTGCTCAGCTGCTTGATTCTTGCCTGCTGAGGCGCATGATCTGTTCTGCTACGGATCAGCACATGAGCAGCCATGCTCAGCTCCTCTCAGTCACCTGATCCTGCTCAGCCCGTGATGAGTGCCTGCTGAGTTACGGGATTAGCGCCTGCTCAGCTGCTTGATAATCGCCGCTGGGCGCAGGATTCATGGCTGCTCATCTGCTTGATAACGCCAGCTGGGCCGCATGATTCATGCCTGCTCAGCTGCTTGATAATCGCCAGCTGGGCCGCATGATTCATGCCTGCTCATCTGCTTGATAATCGCCAGCTGGGCGCGGGATTCATGCCTTCTCAGCTGCTTGAATAATCGCCATTGGGCGCATGATTCATGCCTGCTCATCTGCTTGATAATCACAAGCTGGGCCGCATGATTCATGCCTGCTCATCTGCTTGATAAGTCGCCAGCTGGGCGGAGGATTCATGCCTGCTCAGCTGCTTGATAATCACAAGCTGGGCCGCATGATTCATGCCTGCTCATCTACTTGATAATCGCCAGCTGGGCCACAGGATGCATGCCTGCTCATCTGCTAGATAATCGCCAGCTGGGCGCATGATTCATGGCTGCTCATCTGTGATAATCGCCACCTGGGCGCAAGATTCATTCCTCCTCAGTTGCTTGATAATCGCCGGCTGGGTGCGCAGGATTCATGCCTGCTCATCTGTGATAATCGCCAGCTGGGCGCATGATTCATGCCTGCTCATCTGTGATAATGCGCCAGCTGTGCGCAGGATTCATGCCTGCTAAGCTGTGATAATCGCCCACTGGGCCCCAGGATTCATGGCTGGTCATCTGTGATTCTTGCCTGCTGGGGCACATGATCCGTGCAGGAGAGCTACCTGATCAGCACATGAGCAGTCACATGATCAGCGCCTCTCCGTCACCTGATCATGGCTTGACAGCCACGTGATCAGTGCCTGCTGAGTTACGGGATTAAGCGCCTGCTCAGCTGCTTCATAATCGCCAGCTGAGCGCGGGATGCATGCCTGCTCATCTGCTTGATAATCGCCAGCTGGGGCGCGGGATTCATGCCTGCTCATCTGCTTGATAATCGCCAGCTGGGCGCGCAGGATTCATGCCTGCTCAGCTGCTTGATAATCGCTAGCTGGGCGCATGATTCATGCCTGCTCATCTGCTTGATAATCGCCAGCTTGGCTGCATGATTCATGCCTGCTCATCTGCTTGATAATCGCCAGCTGGGGGCGCATGATTCATTCCTGCTCATCTGTGATAATTGCCAGCTGGCGCAGGATTCATGCCTTCTCAGCTGCTTGAATAATGCGCCATTGGGCGCATGATTCATGCCTGCTCATCTGCTTGATAATCACAAGCTGGGCCGCATGATTCATGCCTGCTCATCTGCTTGATAGTCGCCAGCTGGGCTTGGGATTCATGCCTGCTCAGCTGTGATAATCGCAAGCTGGGCGCATGATTCATGCCTGCTCATCTACTTGATAATCGCCAGCTGAGCCACAGGATGCATGCCTGCTCATCTGCTGATAATCGCCAGCTGTGCGCATGATTCATGCCTGCTCATCTGTGATAATCGCCAGCTGGGCCGCATGATTCATGCCTGCTCAGCTGTGATAATCGCCCTCTTGGCCGCAGGATTCATGCCTGCTCATCTGCTTGATAATCGCCAGCTGGGGCAGGATTCATGCCTGCTCATCTGCTTGATAATCGCCAGCTGGGCCCAGGATTCATGCCTGCTCAGCTGTGATAATCACCAGCTGGGCCCCAGGATTCATGCCTTCTCAGCTGCTTGATTCTTGCCTGCTGAGGCACATGATCCGTGTTGGAAGCTCCTGATCAGCACGCATGAGCAGTCACATGATCAGCGCCTCTCAGTCACCTGATCACTGCATGACAGCCACGTGATCATTGCCAGCTGAGTTCGGGATTAGCGCCTGCTCAGCTGCTTGATACTCGCCATCTGAGCAGCAGGATTCATGGCTGCTCATCTGTGATAACCGCCAGCTGGGCGCAGGATTCATGCCTGCTCAGCTGCTTGATTCTTGCCTGCTGAGGCACATGATCCGTGCAGGAGAGCTACCTGATCAGCACATAAGCAGTCACGTGATCAGCACCTCTCAGTCACCTGATCATTGCTGACAGCCACGTGATCAGTGCCTGCAGAGTTGGGGATTAGCGCCTGCTCAGCTGCTTGATAATTGCCAGCTGAGCCGCAGGATGCATGCCTGCTCATCTGCTTGATAATCGCCAGCTGGGCGCGCATGATTCATGGCTGCTCATCTGTGATAATCGCCAGCTGGGCGCAGGATTCATTCCTCCTCAGCTGCTTGATAATGAGGATTCCCGCTGGGCCAGCGCAGGGATTCATGCCTGCTCATCTGTGATAATCGCCAGCTGCTGCGCAGGATTCATGCCTGCTCAGCTGCTTGATAATGCGCCAGCTGGGCGCGGGATTCATGCCTGCTCATCTGTGATAATCACCAGGTGGGCGCAGGATTCATGCCTTCTCAGCTGCTTGATTCTTGCCTGCTGAGGCACATGATCCGTGTTGGAGGCTCCTGATCAGCACATGAGCAGTCACATGATCAGCGCCTCTCAGTCACCTGACCACTGCGCGACAGCCACGTGATCAGTTCCAGCTGAGTTACGGGATTAGCGCCTGCTCAGCTGCTTGATACTCGCCAGCTGAGCGCGCAGGATTCATGGCTGCTCATCTGCTTGATAACCGCCAGCTGGGCGCGGGATTCATGCCTGCTCAGCTGCTGTGATTCTTGCCTGCTGAGGCACATGATCCGTGCAGGAGAGCTACCTGATCAGCACATAAGCAGTCACGTGATCAGCGCCTCTCAGTCACCTGATCATTGCCTGCTCAGCCACGTGATCAGTGCCCGCAGAGTTAGGGGATTTAGCGCCTGCTCAGCTGCTCATCTTGATAATTGCCAGCTGAGCCGCAGGATGCATGCTGCTCATCTGCTTGATAATCGCCAGCTGGGCGCATGTTTCATGGCTGCTCATCTACTTGATAATCGCCAGCTGGGCGCAGGATTCATTCCTCCTCAGCTGCTGTGATAATCGCCGCCGCTGGGTGCGGGATTCAATCCTGCTCATCTGTGATAATCGCCAGCTGGGCGCATGATTCATGCCTGCTCATCTGTGATAATCGCCAGCTGTGCCGCCCAGGATTCATGCCTGCTAAGCTGTGATAATCGCCCACTGGGCCCCAGGATTCATGGCTGGTCATCTGCTTGATTCTTGCCTACTGAGGCACATGATCCGTGCAGGAGAGCTACCTGATCAGCACATGAGCAGTCACATGATCAGCGCCTCTCAGTCACCTGATCGCGGCCCGACAACCACGTGATCAGTGCCTGCTGAGTTACGGGATTAGCGCCTGCTCAGCTGCTTCATAATCGCCCGCTGAGCCGCGGGATGCATGCCTGCTCTCATCTGCTTGATAATCGCCAGCTGGGCGCCAGGATTCATGCCTGCTTATCTGTGATAATCG
>NW_027219011.1:0-20836 GCF_027580195.1 Bos mutus
GCAGGATCAGCCACGTGAGCAGTGCATGATAGCCACGTGATCAGTGCATGATCAGTCGCGTGATCGGTGTATGATCATCCGCGTGATCAGTGCATGATGAGCCACGTGATCAGTGCATGATCAGCCAAGTGATCAGTGCGTGATGAGCCGCGTGATCAGTGCAGGAATAATTACGTGATCAGTGCATGATCAGTCACGTGACCAGTACATGGTAGCTCGTGATCATTGCATGATCAGCCACGTGATCAGTGCATGATAGCCACGTGATCAGTGCATGATAGTCGCGTGATCAGGGCATGATCAGTCATGTGATCGTGTGTGATCAGCCGCGTGATCAGTGCATGATATCAGTGCATGATAGCCACGTGATCAGTGCATCATATCCACGTGATCAGTGCGCGATAGCCGCGTGATCAGTGCATGAGAGCCACGTGATCAGTGCATGATCAGTCACGTGATACATGTGTGATCAGCCACGTGATCAGTGCATGATGAGCCACGTGATCTGTTCAGGATCAATTCGTGATCAGTGCATGATCAGTCACGTGACCAGTACATGGTTGCTACGTGATCATTGCATGATCAGCCACGTGAGCAGAGCATGATAGCCACGTGATCAGTGCATGATCAGTCACGTGATCAGTACATGATCAGTCAAGTGAAGAGTGCATGATCATTTACATGATCTGTGCATAATGAGTCACGTGACCAGTATATGGTAGCTACGTGATCATTGCATGACGAGCCACGTGAGCAGTGCATGATAGCCACGTGATGTGTGCATGATCACTTACGTGAGCAGAGTATGATCAGACACGTGATCAGTGCATGAGTGCCACGTGATCACTGCATGATCAGTCACGTGACAGGTGTGTGATCAGCCACGTGAACAGTGCATGTTCAGCCACGTGATCAGTGTATGATAGCCACGTGATCAGTGCATGGTCAGACACGTGAACATTGTATGATCAGCCACGTGATCAGTGCGTGCTCAGTCACGTGATCAGGGCCTGCTGAGCTGCGTGATTACTGTCTGCTCATCTGCTTGACAATTGCCAGCTGTGCTGCATAATTCCTGCCTGCTCAGCTGCTTGATTATTGCCAGCTGAGCAGCATGATTCCTCACAGCTGAGTTCCTTGATTATTGCCTGCTGACTGTTTGATTCGTGCCTACTCAGCTCTTTGTTTATTGCCTCCAGAGGCACAGGATCAGTGTATGATAGCACACATGATCAGCGCATGATCAGCACCATTAAGTAACGTGATCACTACATGATAGTCATGTGATCAGTCCATGCTCAGTCACGGTATCAGTGCATGATCAGCCATGTGATCAGTGCATGATAGCCACGTGATCATTGCATGATAGCCACGTGATCAGTGCATGATCAGCCATGTGATCAGTGCATGATAGCTACGTGATCAGTGCATGATCAGCCACGTGATCAGTGTATGATCTCCCACGTGATCACTGCATGATCAGCCACGTGATCAGTGCACGATCTGCTACGTGATCATTGCATTTTCAGCCACGTGATCATTGCATTTTCAGTCACCTGATCAGTGTATGATCAGCTTCGTGATCAGTGCATTATCAGACACGTGATCAGTGCATGATCAGGCACGTGTTCAGTGCATTATCACTAATGTGATCAGTGTATGATCAGACACGTGATCAGTGCATGATCAGCCTCGTGATCAGTGCATGATCAGCCACGTGATCAGTGCATGATCAGTCGCGTGATCAGTGCATGATCAGTCGCGTGATCAGTGCATGATCAGCCATGTGATCAGTGCATGATCAGCCGCGTGATCAGTGCATGATCAGTCATGAGTGCGTGATCAGTGATCATGATGATCGCGTGAGTGTGTATGATCAGCTTCGTGATCAGTGCATGATCAGCCACGTGATCAGTGCATGATCAGCCACGTGATCAGTGCATGATCAGTCACGTGATCAGTGTATGATCAGCCCACGTGATCAGTGCATGATCAGCCGCGTGATCAGTGCATGATCAGCCTGCGTGATCAGTGCATGATCAGCCACGTGATCAGTGTATGATCAGCTTCGTGATCAGTGCATGATCAGCCACGTGATCAGTGCATGATCAGCCACGTGATCAGTGCATGATCAGCCACGTGATCAGTGCATGATCAGTCATGTGATCAGTGTATGATCAGCCACGTGATCAGTGCATGATCAGCCACGTGATCAGTGCATGATCAGTCACGTGATCAGTGCATGATCAGCCGCGTGATCAGTGATCATGATCAGTGCATGTGATATGTGAGTGCATGATCAGGCACGTGATCAGTGCATGATCAGCCGCGTGATCAGTGCATGATCAGCCACGTGATCGGTGTGCATGATCAGCCATGTGATCAGTGCATGCACGTGAGTCAGTGCGTGATCAGTGCAGTGATCAGTCAGCGTGATCAGTGCATGATCAGCCACGTGATCAGTGCATGATCAGCCACGTGATCAGTGCATGATCAGTCACGTGATCAGTGCATGATCAGTCACGTGATCAGTGCATGATCAGCCCGTGATCAGTGCATGATCAGCCGCGTGATCAGTGCATGATCAGTCACGTGATCAGTGCATGATCAGTCACGTGATCAGTGCATGATCAGTCACGTGATCAGTGCATGATCAGCCACGTGATCAGTGCATGATCAGCCGCGTGATCAGTGCATGATCAGTCACGTGATCAGTGCATGATCAGCCCGCATGTGATCAGTGCATGATCAGCCACGTGATCAGTGCATGATCAGCCACGTGATCAGTGCATGATCAGCCGCGTGATCAGTGCATGATCAGTCACGTGATCAGTGCATGATCAGCCGCGTGATCAGTGCATGATCAGCCACGTGATCAGTGCATGATCAGCCACGTGATCAGTGCATGATCAGTCGCGTGATCAGTGTATGATCAGCCCGTGATCAGTGCATGATCAGCGCGTGATCAGTGCATGATCCACGTGATCAGTGCATGATCAGTCACGTGATCAGTGCATGATCAGCCGCGTGATCAGTGCATGATCAGTGATCAGCGTGATCAGTGCATGATCAGTCACGTGATCAGTGCATGATGATCAGATCCGCGTGATCAGCATGTATGATCAGCCCCGTGATCAGTGCATGATCAGCCCGTGATCAGTGCATGATCAGTCACGTGATCAGTGTATGATCAGCTTCGTGATCAGTGCATGATCAGCCACGTGATCAGTGCATGATCAGTCACGTGATCAGTGCATGATCAGTCAGGTGATCAGTGTATGATCAGCCACGTGATCAGTGCATGATCAGCCACGTGATCAGTGCATGATCAGCCACGTGATCAGTGCATGATCAGCCACGTGATCAGTGCATGATCAGCCACGTGATCAGTGCATGATCAGTCACGTGATCAGTGCATGATCAGCCTCGTGATCAGTGCATGATCAGCCACGTGATCAGTGCATGATCAGCCACGTGATCAGTGCATGATCAGTCACGTGATCAGTGCATGATCAGTCACGTGATCAGTGCATGATCAGCCACGTGATCAGTGCATGATCAGCCACGTGATCAGTGCATGATCATCACGTGATCAGTGCATGATCAGCCGTGATCAGTGCATGATCAGTCACGTGATCAGTGCATGATCATCCGCGTGATCAGTGCATGATCAGTCACGTGATCAGTGCATGATCAGCCACGTGATCAGTGCATGATCAGCCACGTGATCAGTGCATGATCAGCCACGTGATCAGTGCATGATCAGCCACGTGATCAGTGTGCATGATCAGCCACGTGATCAGTGCACGTGATCAGCCATCGTGATCAGTGCATGATCAGCCACGTGATCAGTGCATGATCAGCCACGTGATCAGTGCATGATCAGTGCACGTGATCAGTGCATGATCAGCAGGCGTGATCAGTGTGATCAGCCACGTGATCAGTGCATGATCAGCCGCGTGATCAGTGCATGATCAGCCACGTGATCAGTGCATGATCAGTCACGTGATCAGTGCATGATCATCGCGTGATCAGTGCATGATCAGCCACGTGATCAGTGCATGATCAGCCGCGTGATCAGTGCATGATCAGTCACGTGATCGGTGCATGATCAGCCACGTGATCAGTGCATGATCAGTCCCGCGTGATCAGTGCATGATCAGCCACGTGATCAGTGCATGATCAGCCACGTGATCAGTGCATGATCAGCCACGTGATCAGTGCATGATCAGCCACGTGATCAGTGCATGATCAGCCTTCGTGATCAGTGCATGATCAGCCACGTGATCAGTGCATGATCAGCCATGTGATCAGTGTATGATCAGCCGTGATCAGTGCATGATCAGCCCGTGATCAGTGCATGATCAGCCACGTGATCAGTGCATGATCAGCCCGTGATCAGTGCATGATCAGCCGCGTGATCAGTGTGCATGATCAACAGCCGCGTGATCAGTGCATGATCAGCCACGTGATCAGTGCATGATCAGCCACGTGATCAGTGCATGATCAGCCACGTGATCAGTGCATGATCAGCCACGTGATCAGTGCATATTCATGATCAGCCGCGTGATCAGTGCATGATCAGTCATGCGTGATCGGTGCATGATCAGCCACGTGATCAGTGCATGATCAGCCACGTGATCAGTGCATGATCAGCCGTGATCAGTGCATGATCAGCCAGCGTGATCAGTGCATGATCAGCCACGTGATCAGTGCATGATCAGCCACGTGATCAGTGCATGATCAGCCACGTGATCAGTGCATGATCAGCTCCCGTGATCAGTGCATGATCAGCCACGTGATCAGTGCATGATCAGGCAGCCGTGATCAGTGCATGATCAGTCACGTGATCAGTGCATGATCAGCTTCGTGATCAGTGCATGATCAGCCGCGTGATCAGTGCATGATCAGCCCGTGATCAGTGCATGATCAGCCGCGTGATCAGTGCATGATCAGCCACGTGATCAGTGCATGATCAGCCTCGTGATCAGTGCATGATCAGTCGCGTGATCAGTGTATGATCAGCCGCGTGATCAGTGCATGATCAGCCACGTGATCAGTGCATGATCAGCCACGTGATCAGTGCATGATCAGGCCGTGATCGTGCATTTTCAGCCACGTGATCAGTGCATGATCAGCCGGTGATCAGTGCATGATCAACCGCGTGATCAGTGTATGATCAGCCACGTGATCAGTGCATGATCAGCCACGTGATCAGTGCATGATCAGCCACGTGATCAGTGCATGATCAGCCACGTGATCAGTGCATGATTCAGTGATAAGTGCATGATCCACGTGATCAGTGCATGATCAGTCACGTGATCAGTGCATGATCAGCCCGTGATCAGTGCATGATCAGCCACGTGATCAGTGCATGATCAGCCGCGTGACCAGTGTATGATCAGCATCGTGATCAGTGCATGATCAGCCACGTGATCAGTGCATGATCAGTGCGTGATCAGTGCATGATCAGGCGCGTGATCAGTGCATGATCAGCCGTGATCGTGATCAGTGCATGATCAGCCGCGTGATCAGTGCATGATCAGCCACGTGATCAGTGCATTATCAGCCACGTGATCAGTGCATTTTCAGGCGCGTGATCAGTGCATTTTCAGCCGCGTGATCAGTGCATGATCAGCCGTGATCAGTGCATGATCACTCCGTGATCAGTGCATGATCAGCTTCGTGATCAGTGCATGATCAGCCGCGTGATCTCTGTGCATGATCAGTCAGGTGATCAGTGTATGATCAGGTCGCGTGATCGTGTGTGATCAACCAGTGCGTGATCAGTGCAGGTGATCGGTGTCAATGATCAATCCTACTGCATTGCATGTCAACCACGTGATCAGTGCATGATGAGGCAAGTGATCACCTGTATAATCGGGCACGTGATCAGTGCATGTGCAGCGCGTGATCGGTATGTGCACTCACGTGATCGGAATGATCAGGCACGTGATCGGTGCATTTTCCAGCCGCGTGATCAGTGCATGTACGGTCGCGTGATCAGTGAATGATCAGGCATGTGATCGGTGCATGATCAGCCGCGTGATCAGTGCATTCACAATCGCGTGATCAGTGTATGATCGGCATGATCAGTGTATGATCAGCCCGCGTGATCAGTGCATGATCAGCCACGTGATCCGTGCTGATCAGCCCCCTGCGTGATAAGTTCTTGATCAGGCACGTGATCCCCATCATGATCGAACGTGATCAGTGCATGATCCTTCGTGATCAGTGTATGATCAGCCAGGTCAGTGAATAGTCAGTGTCGTGACCCTGCATGATTAGTCACGTGATCGGTGCATGATCAGCCGTAGGTGATCCAGAACCATGTGATGGTGCATGATCATGCGTGATCGGTGTATGATCAGCCGCGTGATCAGTGCATGATCAGCCAGCGTGATCAGTGCATGATCAGTCAGGTAATCGGTGCATGCATCGTCACCTGATCAGTGCATGATCAGCCGCGTGATCAGTGCATGGTCAGGCCGTGATCAGTGCATGATCAGCCGCGTGATCGTTCGCATGTTCAGCCACGTGATCAGTGCATGCACGGTCTCGTGATCAGTGTATGATCAGCCACGTGATCGGTGACTTGATCAGCCGCGTGATCATTGCATGTTCAGCCCTTGATCAGTGCATGCACAGTCGACATGTGATAACTTTATTGATCGGCTTCATGATCGGTGCAGGATCAGCCCGTGATCAGTGCATGATCAGCCACATGATCAGTGCCGATCAGCGGTGTGATCAGTGCATGACCAGTCGCGTGATCGGTGTATGATCAGCCCGCGTGATCGGTGCATGATCAGCCCGCGTGATCGGTGCATTTTTCGGCCGCGTGATCAGTGCATGATCAGTCACATGATCAGTGTATAGTCAGCTTCGTGATCAGTGCGCGGTAGCCGCGTGACGAGTGGCGATCAGGCATGTGTTCAGTGCATGATCAGCCATGTGATCAGTGTATGAGTAGCCACGTGTCAGTGCATGATCAGCCTCGTGATCGTGCATGATCAGCCACGTAGTCATTGCATGATCAGTCCATGATCAGTGCATGATCAGTCGTGATCAGTGCATTTTCACTCATGTGATCAGTACATATCAGTCTACGTGATCATTGCCATGTTCAGTCGTGAGCAGTGCATGATAGTCACGTGTTCAGTGTATTTTCAGCCGTGATCAGTGTATGATCAGCCGCGTGATCATTGCATGTTCATCCACGTGATCAATGCATGATCTGATCCAGTTCGTGATCAGTGCATGATCATCGCGTGATCGGTGCATGGTCAGCCACGTGATCAGTTCATTATCAGGCATGTGACTGCAGGATCAGTCTCGCGTGATGTGCATGATCAGGCACGTGATCAATTCGCGATCAGCCAGGTAATCGGTGCAAGATAGCTACGGGATCAGTGCATTGTCGGTCACGTGATCAGTGTATGATCGGGTCACGTAATCAGTGCGCCATCACGCCCGTGATTATTGGATGATCAGCCGTGATCAGTGTAACATCAGTGTCGCGTGATCAGTGCCTGTCAGCCACTTGTGTCGTGTATAATCAGCCACGTGATCAGTGCATGTGCACGATCACGTGATCAGTGCATGATCTCCCGCGTGATCAGTGTATGATCGGCCCGCGTGATCAGTGCATGATCAGCACGTGATCAGTGCATGTGCAGTCTCGTGATCAGTGCATGATCAGGCGTGATCAGTGCATGATGTACGTGTGATCAGTGCATGATCAGCCACGTGATCAGTGCATGATCAGTCATCGTGATCAGTGCATGATCAGCCGCGTGATCAGTGCATGATCAGTGCGTGATCAGTGCATGATCAGCCACGTGATCAGTGCATGATCAGCCTGCGTGATCAGTGCATGATCAGTCACGTGATCAGTGCATGATCAGCCACGTGATCAGTGCATGATCAGCCACGTGATCAGTGCATGATCAGCCGCGTGATCAGTGCATGATCAGTGCCGTGATCAGTGCGTGATCAGCCACGTGATCAGTGCATGATCAGCCGCGTGATCAGTGCATGATCAGCCACGTGATCAGTGCATGATCAGCCGCGTGATCAGTGCATGATCAGTCCGCGTGATCAGTGCATGATCAGTCGCGTGATGATCAGTGCATGATCAGCCGTGATCAGTGCATGATCAGTCACGTGATCAGTGCATGATCAGCCGCGTGATCAGTGCATGATCAGCCACGTGATCAGTGCATGATCAGCCACGTGATCAGTGCATGATCAGCCGCGTGATCAGTGCATGATCAGCCGCGTGATCAGTGCATGATCAGCCACGTGATCAGTGCATGATCAGTCACGTGATCAGTGCATGATCAGTCGTGATCAGTGCATGATCAGCCACGTGATCAGTGCATGATCAGCCGCGTGATCAGTGCATGATCAGCCACGTGATCAGTGCATGATCAGCCCGCGTGATCAGTGCATGATCAGTCACGTGATCAGTGCATGATCAGCCGCGTGATCAGTGCATGATCAGCCACGTGATCAGTGCATGATCAGTCCGCGTGATCAGTGCATGATCAGCCCGTGATCAGTGCATGATCAGCCACGTGATCAGTGCATGATCAGCCACGTGATCAGTGCATGATCAGCCACGTGATCAGTGCATGATCATCGTGATCAGTGCATGATCGTGATCAGTGCATGATCAGTCGCGTGATCAGTGCATGATCAGCCACGTGATCAGTGCATGATCAGTCACGTGATCAGTGCATGATCAGCCAGCGTGATCAGTGCATGATCAGCCCGCGTGATCAGTGCATGATCAGCACGTGATCAGTGCATGATCAGCCGCGTGATCAGTGCATGATCAGCCGCGTGATCAGTGCATGATCAGTCACGTGATCAGTGCATGATCAGCCCGCGTGATCAGTGCATGATCAGCCACGTGATCAGTGCATGATCAGTGCGTGATCAGTGCATGATCAGTCACGTGATCAGTGCATGATCAGCGCGTGATCAGTGCATGATCAGCCGCGTGATCAGTGCATGATCAGCCCGCGTGATCAGTGCATGATCAGCCACGTGATCAGTGCATGATCAGTCGCGTGATCAGTGCATGATCAGTCGCGTGATCAGTGCATGATCAGTCGCGTGATCAGTGCATGATCAGCCACGTGATCAGTGCATGATCAGCCCGCGTGATCAGTGCATGATCAGCCGCGTGATCAGTGCATGATCAGCCCCGTGATCAGTGCATGATCAGCCGCGTGATCAGTGTGCATGATCAGCCACGTGATCAGTGCGTGATCAGTGCGTGATCAGTGCATCAGCGTGTCATCAGCCGTGCCCGCGTGATCAGTGCATGATCAGCCGCGTGATCAGTGCATGATCAGCCGCGTGATCAGTGCATGATCAGCCACGCGTGATCAGTGCATGATCAGTGCGTGATCAGTGCATGATCAGCGTGATCAGTGCATGATCAGTCGTGATCAGTGCATGATCAGTCGCGTGATCAGTGCATGATCAGTCACGTGATCAGTGCATGATCAGCCACGTGATCAGTGCATGATCAGCCGCGTGATCAGTGCATGATCAGCCGCGTGATCAGTGCATGATCAGCCGCGTGATCAGTGCATGATCAGCCCCGTGATCAGTGCATGATCAGCCGCGTGATCAGTGCATGATCAGTCGTGCCGTGATCAGTGCATGAGTCATGATCAGCCGTGATCAGTGCATGATCAGCCACGTGATCAGTGCATGATCAGTCACGTGATCAGTGCATGATCAGCCACGTGATCAGTGCATGATCAGCCACGTGATCAGTGCATGATCAGCCGCGTGATCAGTGCATGATCAGCCACGTGATCAGTGCATGATCAGCCCGTGATCAGTGCATGATCAGCCACGTGATCAGTGCATGATCAGCCACGTGATCAGTGCATGATCAGCCACGTGATCAGTGCATCAGCGCGTGATCAGTGCATGTGATCGCGTGATCAGTGTGATGATCAGTGCGTGATCAGTGCATGATCAGCCCGTGATCAGTGCATGATCAGCCACGTGATCAGTGCATGATCAGTCACGTGATCAGTGCATGATCAGCCGCGTGATCAGTGCATGATCAGCCGTGATCAGTGCATGATCAGCCACGTGATCAGTGCATGATCAGCCACGTGATCAGTGCATGATCAGTCGCGTGATCAGTGCATGATCAGTCACGTGATCAGTGCATGATCAGCCGCGTGATCAGTGCATGATCAGCCACGTGATCAGTGCATGATCAGCCCCGTGATCAGTGCATGATCAGCCACGTGATCAGTGCATGATCAGCCGCGTGATCAGTGCATGATCAGCCACGTGATCAGTGCATGATCAGCCGCGTGATCAGTGCATGATCAGCCACGTGATCAGTGCATGATCAGCGCGTGATCAGTGCATGATCAGCCGCGTGATCAGTGCATGATCAGCCCGTGATCGATGTGCATGATCAGCCACGTGATCAGTGCATGATCAGCCCGCGTGATCAGTGCATGATCAGTCACGTGATCAGTGCATGATCAGCCGCGTGATCAGTGCATGATCAGCCGCGTGATCAGTGCATGATCAGCCGCGTGATCAGTGCATGATCAGCCGCGTGATCAGTGCATGATCAGCCGCGTGATCAGTGCATGATCAGCCACGTGATCAGTGCATGATCAGCCACGTGATCAGTGCATGATCAGCCACGTGATCAGTGCATGATCAGCCGCGTGATCAGTGCATGATCAGCCACGTGATCAGTGCATGATCAGCCAGCGTGATCAGTGCATGATCAGCCACGTGATCAGTGCATGATCAGTCCGCGTGATCAGTGCATGATCAGCCGCGTGATCAGTGCCAGCGTGATCAGTGATCAGTTCGTGTCAGTCGAGTGTGATGATGTGCCGTGATCAGTGCATCATCAGATCAGCGTGATCAGTGCATGATCAGCCACGTGATCAGTGCATGATCAGCCACGTGATCAGTGCATGATCAGCCCGCGTGATCAGTGCATGATCAGTGATCGTGATCAGTGCATGATCAGTCGCCGTGATCAGTGCATGATCAGCCGCGTGATCAGTGCATGATCAGCCACGTGATCAGTGCATGATCAGCCACGTGATCAGTGCATGATCAGCCACGTGATCAGTGCATGATCAGCCGCGTGATCAGTGCATGATCAGCCGCGTGATCAGTGCATGATCAGCCCGCGATCAGTGCATGATCGCGTGATCAGTGCATGATCATCGCGTGATCAGTGCATGATCAGCCGCGTGATCAGTGCATGATCAGTCCGCGTGATCAGTGCATGATCAGCCCGCGTGATCAGTGCATGATCAGCCACGTGATCAGTGCATGATCAGCCGCGTGATCAGTGCATGATCAGCCGCGTGATCAGTGCATGATCAGTCACGTGATCAGTGCATGATCAGCCACGTGATCAGTGCATGATCAGCCCGCGTGATCAGTGCATGATCATCAGGCGTGATCAGTGCATGATCAGTCGCGTGATCAGTGCATGATCAGCCCGTGATCAGTGCATGATCAGCCACGTGATCAGTGCATGATCAGCCACGTGATCAGTGCATGATCAGCCGCGTGATCAGTGCATGATCAGTCGCGTGATCAGTGCATGATCAGCCACGTGATCAGTGCATGATCAGCCACGTGATCGTGCATGATCAGTGCGCGTGATCAGTGTGCATGATCATCACGTGATCGTGTGTGCGCGTGATCAGCCACGTGATCAGTGCATGATCAGTGCCACGTGATCATGTCAGTGCATGATCAGCCTGCGTGATCAGTGCATGATCAGCCGCGTGATCAGTGCATGATCAGCCACGTGATCAGTGCATGATCAGCCACGTGATCAGTGCATGATCAGCCGCGTGATCAGTGCATGATCAGCCCGCGTGATCAGTGCATGATCAGTCACGTGATCAGTGCATGATCAGCCACGTGATCAGTGCATGATCAGCCACGTGATCAGTGCATGATCAGCCACGTGATCAGTGCATGATCAGTCGCGTGATCAGTGCATGATCAGTCACGTGATCAGTGCATGATCAGCCACGTGATCAGTGCATGATCAGCCACGTGATCAGTGCATGATCAGTCGCGTGATCAGTGCATGATCAGTCGCGTGATCAGTGCATGATCAGCCAGGTGATCAGTGCATGATCAGTCACGTGATCAGTGCATGATCAGCCACGTGATCAGTGCATGATCAGCCGCGTGATCAGTGCATGATCAGCCACGTGATCAGTGCATGATCAGCCACGTGATCAGTGCATGATCGTGATCACGTGATCAGTGCATGATCAGCCGCGTGATCAGTGCATGATCAGCCACGTGATCAGTGCATGATCAGCCACGTGATCAGTGCATGATCAGGTCGTGATCAGTGCATGATCAGCCGCGTGATCAGTGCATGATCAGCCGCGTGATCAGTGCATGATCAGTCACGTGATCAGTGCATGATCAGCCGCGTGATCAGTGCATGATCAGCCACGTGATCAGTGCATGATCAGCCGCGTGATCAGTGCATGATCAGCCACGTGATCAGTGCATGATCAGCCACGTGATCAGTGCATGATCAGCCACGTGATCAGTGCATGATCAGCCGCGTGATCAGTGCATGATCAGTCACGTGATCAGTGCATGATCAGTCACGTGATCAGTGCATGATCTGCCGCGTGATCAGTGCATGATCAGTCGCGTGATGCATGATGCCGTGATCAGTGCATGATCAGCCGCGTGATCAGTGCATGATCAGCCCGCGTGATCAGTGCCTGATCAGCACGTGATCAGTGCCAGTGATCAGTGCATGATCAGTCATGTGTCACGTGATCAGTGATGTGCCGTGATCAGTGCATGATCAGCCACGTGATCAGTGCATGATCAGCCGCGTGATCAGTGCATGATCAGCCGCGTGATCAGTGCATGATCAGCCGTGATCAGTGCATGATCAGATCACGTGATCAGTGCATGATCGCGTGATCAGTGCATGATCAGTCACGTGATCAGTGCATGATCAGTCGCGCGTATCAGTGCATGATCAGCCGCGTGATCAGTGCATGCATGATCAGTGCGTGATCAGTGCATGATCAGCCGCGTGATCAGTGCATGATCAGCCGCGTGATCAGTGCATGATCAGCCGCGTGATCAGTGCATGATCAGTCACGTGATCAGTGCATGATCAGTCACGTGATCAGTGTATGATCAGCCACGTGATCAGTGCATGATCAGCCACGTGATCAGTGCATGATCAGTCACGTGATCAGTGCATGATCAGTCACGTGATCAGTGCATGATCAGCACGTGATCAGTGCATGATCAGCCACGTGATCAGTGCATGATCAGCCACGTGATCAGTGCATGATCAGCCGCGTGATCAGTGCATGATCCGCGTCATGTGAGCCATGTGAGTGCATGATCAGCCGTGCGTGATCAGTGCATGATCAGCCACGTGATCAGTGCATGATCAGCCACGTGATCAGTGCATGATCAGTCCGTGATCAGTGCATGATCAGCCACGTGATCAGTGCATGATCAGTCGCGTGATCAGTGCATGATCAGTCGCGTGATCAGTGCATGATCAGCCGCGTGATCAGTGCATGATGTGCGTGATCAGTGCATGATCAGCCGCGTGATCAGTGCATGATCAGTCCGTGATCAGTGCATGATCAGCCCGCGTGATCAGTGCATGATCAGCCCGCGTGATCAGTGCATGATCAGCCACGTGATCAGTGCATGATCAGCCGCGTGATCAGTGCATGATCAGCCACGTGATCAGTGCATGATCAGCCGCGTGATCAGTGCATGATCAGTCGCGTGATCAGTGCATGATCAGCCGCGTGATCAGTGCATGATCAGCCCGTGATCAGTGCGTGATCAGTGCGTGATCAGTGCATGAGTGTCATGCCGCGTGATCAGTGCATGATCAGCCGCGTGATCAGTGCATGATCAGCCGCGTGATCAGTGCATGATCAGCCGCGTGATCAGTGCATGATCAGCCACGTGATCAGTGCATGATCCAGTCGCGTGATCAGTGCATGATCAGCCACGTGATCAGTGCATGATCAGTCACGTGATCAGTGCATGATCAGCCACGTGATCAGTGCATGATCATGATCCGTGCGTGATCAGTGCATGATCAGCCACGTGATCAGTGCATGATCAGTCACGTGATCAGTGCATGATCAGTCACGTGATCAGTGCATGATCAGCCACGTGATCAGTGCATGATCAGCCGCGTGATCAGTGCATGATCAGCCGCGTGATCAGTGCATGATCAGCCACGTGATCAGTGCATGATCAGTGCGCGTGATCAGTGATCAGTGCATGATCAGTCCGCGTGATCAGTGCATGATCAGCCACGTGATCAGTGCATGATCAGTCCGCGTGATCAGTGCATGATCAGCGCGTGATCAGTGCATGATCAGCCACGTGATCAGTGCATGATCAGCCACGTGATCAGTGCATGATCAGCCCGTGATCAGTGCATGATCAGCCGCGTGATCAGTGCATGATCAGTCGCGTGATCAGTGCATGATCAGCCGCGTGATCAGTGCATGATCAGCGCGTGATCAGTGCATGATCATCACGTGATCAGTGCATGATCAGCCACGTGATCAGTGCATGATCAGCCGCGTGATCAGTGCATGATCAGCCGCGTGATCATGATGCGTGATCAGTGCGTGATCAGTGCGTGATCAGTGCCACGTGATCAGTGCATGATCATCAGCCGTGATCAGTGCATGATCAGTCACGTGATCAGTGCATGATCAGCCACGTGATCAGTGCATGATCAGCCACGTGATCAGTGCATGATCATCCCGCGTGATCAGTGCATGATCAGCCACGTGATCAGTGCATGATCAGCCGCGTGATCAGTGCATGATCAGTCACGTGATCAGTGCATGATCAGCCACGTGATCAGTGCATGATCAGTCCGTGATCAGTGCATGATCAGTGCGTGATCAGTGCATGATCAGCCACGTGATCAGTGCATGATCAGCCACGTGATCAGTGCATGATCAGTCGCGTGATCAGTGCATGATCAGCCACGTGATCAGTGCATGATCAGCCGCGTGATCAGTGCATGATCAGCCGCGTGATCAGTGCATGATCAGCCACGTGATCAAGTGCATGATCAGTCACGTGATCAGTGCATGATCAGCCACGTGATCAGTGCATGATCAGCCGCGTGATCAGTGCATGATCAGTGCGTGATCAGTGCATGCGTCAGCGTGATCAGTGCATGATGCCACGTGATCAGTGCGTGATCAGCCATGTGATCATGTGATCAGTGCATGTCAGCCACGTGATCAGTGCATGATCAGCCGCGTGATCAGTGCATGATCAGCCGCGTGATCAGTGCATGATCAGCCGCGTGATCAGTGCATGATCAGCCGCGTGATCAGTGCATGATCAGCCACGTGATCAGTGCATGATCAGCCACGTGATCAGTGCATGATCAGCCACGTGTGATCAGTGCATGATCAGCCGCGTGATCAGTGCATGATCAGCCCGTGATCAGTGCATGATCAGCCCGTGATCAGTGCATGATCAGCCGCGTGATCAGTGCATGATCAGCCGCGTGATCAGTGCATGATCGTGATCAGTGCATGATCAGTCCGCGTGATCAGTGCATGATCAGCCACGTGATCAGTGCATGATCAGCCACGTGATCAGTGCATGATCAGCCGCGTGATCAGTGCATGATCAGCCGCGTGATCAGTGCATGATCAGCCACGTGATCAGCCGCGTGATCAGTGCATGATCAGCCACGTGATCAGTGCATGATCAGCCACGTGATCAGTGCATGATCAGCCACGTGATCAGTGTGCATGATCAGTCACGTGATCAGTGCATGATCAGCCACGTGATCAGTGCATGATCAGCCACGTGATCAGTGCATGATCAGCCACGTGATCAGTGCATGATCAGTCGCGTGATCAGTGCATGATCAGCCACGTGATCAGTGCATGATCAGTGCGTGATCAGTGCATGATCAGCCGCGTGATCAGTGCATGATCAGCCACGTGATCAGTGCATGATCATGATCAGTGCGTGATCAGTGCATGATGATCAGTCACGTGATCAGTGCATGATCAGCCCGCGTGATCAGTGCATGATCAGCCACGTGATCAGTGCATGATCAGCCACGTGATCAGTGCATGATCAGTCACGTGATCAGTGCATGATCAGCCGCGTGATCAGTGCATGATCAGCCACGTGATCAGTGCATGATAGATCGCGTGATCAGTGCATGATCAGCCGCGTGATCAGTGCATGATCAGCCGCGTGATCAGTGCATGATCAGCCACGTGATCAGTGCATGATCAGCCACGTGATCAGTGCATGATCAGCCCGCGTGATCAGTGCATGATCAGGCCACGTGATCAGTGCATGATCAGCCGCGTGATCAGTGCATGATCAGTCACGTGATCAGTGATCAGTGCGTGATCAGTGTGATCAGCCCGCGTGATCAGTGCATGATCAGCCGCGTGATCAGTGCATGATCAGCCACGTGATCAGTGCATGATCAGCCACGTGATCAGTGCATGATCAGCCGCGTGATCAGTGCATGATCAGCCGCGTGATCAGTGCATGATCAGCCGCGTGATCAGTGCATGATCAGCCACGTGATCAGTGCATGATCAGCCCCGTGATCAGTGCATGATCAGCCACGTGATCAGTGCATGATCAGCCGTGATCAGTGCATGATCAGTCACGTGATCAGTGCATGATCAGTCACGTGATCGGTGCATGATCAGCCACGTGATCAGTGCATGATCAGCCCGCGTGATCAGTGCATGATCAGCCACGTGATCAGTGCATGATCAGCCGCGTGATCAGTGCATGATCAGCCACGTGATCAGTGCATGATCAGCGTGCGTGATCAGTGCATGATCAGCCGCGTGATCAGTGCATGATCAGGCACGTGATCAGTGCATGATCAGCCGCGTGATCAGTGCATGATCAGCCGCGTGATCAGTGCATGATCAGCCGCGTGATCAGTGCATGATCAGCTTCGTGATCAGTGCATGATCAGCCACGTGATCAGTGCATGATCAGCCACGTGATCAGTGCATGATCAGGCCGCGTGATCAGTGCATGATCAGCCGCGTGATCAGTGCATGATCAGTCACGTGATCAGTGCATGATCAGCCGCGTGATCAGTGCATGATCAGCCACGTGTGTCAGTGCATGATCAGATCGCGTGATCGTGTGCATGATCAGCCGCGTGATCAGTGCATGATCAGCCACGTGATCGGTGCATGATCAGCCGCGTGATCAGTGCATGATCAGCCACGTGATCAGTGCATGATCAGCCGCGTGATCAGTGCATGATCAGCCTCGTGATCAGTGCATGATCAGCCGCGTGATCAGTGCATGATCAGTCGCGTGATCAGTGCATGATCAGCCACGTGATCAGTGCATGATCAGCCACGTGATCAGTGCATGATCAGCCGCGTGATCAGTGCATGATCAGCCACGTGATCAGTGCATGATCAGTCGCGTGATCAGTGCATGATCAGCCACGTGATCAGTGCATGATCAGCCACGTGATCAGTGCATGATCAGCCACGTGATCAGTGCATGATCAGCCGCGTGATCAGTGCATGATCAGCCGCGTGATCAGTGCATGATCAGCCCGTGATCAGTGCATGATCAGCCACGTGATCAGTGCATGATCAGCCGCGTGATCAGTGCATGATCAGCCGCGTGATCAGTGCATGATCAGCCGCGTGATCAGTGCATGATCAGCCGCGTGATCAGTGCATGATCAGCCGCGTGATCAGTGCATGATCAGTCGTGATCGTGATCAGTGCATGATCAGTGCATGTCATCGTGATGCAGTGCATGATCAGCCGCGTGATCAGTGCATGATCAGTCGCGTGATCAGTGCATGATCAGCCACGTGATCAGTGCATGATCAGCCGCGTGATCAGTGTGCATGATCGCGTGATCAGTGCATGATCAGTCACGTGATCAGTGCATGATCAGCCACGTGATCAGTGCATGATCAGCCCGCGTGATCAGTGTGCATGATCAGCCCGTGATCAGTGCATGATCAGCCGCGTGATCAGTGCATGATCAGCCCGTGATCAGTGCATGATCAGCCGCGTGATCAGTGCATGATCAGCCGCGTGATCAGTGCATGATCAGCCACGTGATCAGTGCATGATCAGCCGCGTGATCAGTGCATGATCAGCCGCGTGATCAGTGCATGATCAGCCACGTGATCAGTGCATGATCAGCCACGTGATCAGTGCATGATCAGTCACGTGATCAGTGCATGATCAGCCCGGTGCGTGATCAGTGCATGATCAGCCACGTGATCAGTGCATGATCAGCTTCGTGATCGGTGCATGATCAGCCGCGTGATCAGTGCATGATCAGCCACGTGATCAGTGCATGATCAGTCACGTGATCAGTGCATGATCAGCCCGTGATCAGTGCATGATCAGAGCCACGTGATCAGTGCATGATCAGCCGCGTGATCAGTGCATGATCAGCCGCGTGATCAGTGCATGATCGGTCACGCGTGACGTGATCAGTCCCGGTGCAGATCTGCGTGATCAGTGCATGATCCGCGTGATCAGTGCATGATCAGCGCGTGATCAGTGCATGATCGGCGCGTGATCAGTGCATGATCAGTCACGTGATCAGTGTGATGATCAGTCACGTGATCAGTGTATGATGTCAGCCACGTGATCAGTGCATGATCAGCCGCGTGATCAGTGCATGATCAGTCGCGTGATCAGTGCATGATCAGCCGCGTGATCAGTGCATGATCAGTCACGTGATCAGTGCATGATCAGTCACGTGATCAGTGCATGATCAGCCACGTGATCAGTGCATGATCAGCCGCGTGATCAGTGCATGATCAGCCGCGTGATCAGTGCATGATCAGCCACGTGATCAGTGCATGATCAGCCACGTGATCAGTGCATGATCAGTCACGTGATCAGTGCATGATCAGCCGCGTGATCAGTGCATGATCAGTCACGTGATCAGTGCATGATCAGCCGCGTGATCAGTGCATGATCAGTCGCGTGATCAGTGCATGATCAGCCGCGTGATCAGTGCATGATCAGCCACGTGATCAGTGTATGATCAGCCACGTGATCAGTGCATGATCAGCCACGTGATCAGTGCATGATCAGCCACGTGATCAGTGCATGATCAGCCACGTGATCAGTGCATGATCAGCCCGTGATCAGTGCATGATCAGTCACGTGATCGGTGCATGATCTGCGTGATCAGTGCATGATCAGCCACGTGATCAGTGCATGATCAGCCCGCGTGATCAGTGCATGATCAGCCCGCGTGATCAGTGCATGATCAGCCACGTGATCAGTGCATGATCAGCCGCGTGATCAGTGCATGATCAGCGCGTGATCAGTGCATGATCAGCCCGCGTGATCAGTGCATGATCGTGCGTGATCAGTGCATGATCAGTCGCGTGATCAGTGCATGATCAGCCGCGTGATCGGTGCATGATCAGCCAGCCCGTGATCAGTGCATGATCAGCCGCGTGATCAGTGCATGATCAGCCGCGTGATCAGTGCATGATCAGCCCACGTGATCAGTGCATGATCAGCCCGTGATCAGTGCATGATCAGCCACGTGATCGGTGCATGATCAGCCCGTGATCAGTGCATGTTCAGCCGCGTGATCAGTGCATGATCAGCCACGTGATCAGTGCATGATATCCACGTGATCAGTGCATGATCAATCACGTGATCAGTGCATGATCAGCCCACGTGATCAGTGCATGATCAGCCACGTGATCAGTGTATGATTGAGCCGTGATCTGTGTGCATGATCAGCCACGTGATCAGCATGATCAGCCACGTGATCAGTGCATGTCAGCGCGTGATCAGTGCCAGATCAGGCGGTGCGTGATCAGTGCATGATCAGCGTGGTCGTGCATGATCAGTGCATGCATGATTCCTACGTGATCAGTGATCATGCCGTGATCGTGCGTGATCGCGTGATCAGTGCATGATCAGCCTCGTGATCAGTGCATGATCATCAGTCGCCCGTGATCAGTGCATGATCAGTCAGCCGCGTGATCAGTGCATGATCAGCCGCGTGATCAGTGCATGATCAGCCACGTGATCGGTGTGTATGATCAGCCGCGTGATCAGTGCATGATCAGTCAGCGTGATCAGTGCATGATCAGCCGCGTGATCAGTGCATGATCAGTCGCGTGATCAGTGCATGATCAGTCGCGTGATCAGTGTATGATCAGCCGCGTGATCAGTGCATGATCAGCCACGTGATCAGTTCATGATCAGTCACGTGATCGGTGCATGATCAGCTTCGTGATCAGTGCATGATCAGCCGCGTGATCAGTGCATGATCAGCCGCGTGATCAGTGCACGTGATGATCAGTCAGCGTGATCAGTGCATGATCAGCCCGCCACAGTCGGTGCATCAGTCTTCGTTTCAGTGTATGATCAGCCCGTGATAGTGCATGATCAGCCACGTGATCAGTGCATGATCAGGCGCGTGATCAGTGCATGATCAGCCTGCGTGATCAGTGCATGATCAGCCGCGTGATCCGTGCATGATCAGCCCGTGATCGTGCATGATCGCCACGTGATCAGTGCATGATCAGTCGTGTGATCAGTGCATGATCGTGCGTGATCAGTGCATGATCAGCCGCGTGATCAGTGCATGATCCTGCGTGATCAGTGCATGATCAGTCCGTGATCAGTGCATGATCAGTACGTGATCAGTGCATGATCATCGTGACGTGTGTGATGATCAGCCGCGTGATCGGTGTATGACCAGCCGCGTGATCGGTGCCTGACCAGCCGCGTGA
>NW_027219012.1:0-7391 GCF_027580195.1 Bos mutus
CACGTGATCGGTGCATGATCAGCCACGTGATCAGTGCATGATCAGCCACGTGATCAGTGCATGATCAGCTTCGTGATCAGTGCATGATCAGCCCGTGATCAGTGCATGATCAGCCGCGTGATCAGTGCATGATCAGCCGCGTGATCAGTGCATGATCAGCCACGTGATCAGTGCATGATCAGCCGCGTGATCAGTGCATGATCAGCCACGTGATCAGTGCATGATCAGCCACGTGATCAGTGCATGATCAGCCACGTGATCAGTGCATGATCAGCCACGTGATCAGTGCATGATCAGCCGTGATCGGTGCGTGATCAGCCACGTGATCAGTGCATGATCGGTGATGAGTGCATGATCAGCCGCGTGATCAGTGCATGATCAGCCACGTGATCAGTGCATGATCAGCGCGTGATCAGTGCATGATCAGCCGCGTGATCAGTGCATGATCAGCCGCGTGATCAGTGCATGATCAGCCGCGTGATCAGTGCATGATCAGCCCGCGTGATCAGTGCATGATCAGCCGCGTGATCAGTGCATGATCAGCCACGTGATCAGTGCATGATCAGTCGCGTGATCAGTGCATGATCAGTCAGTCGCGTGATCAGTGCATGATCAGATCACGTGATCAGTGCATGATCAGTCGCGTGATCAGTGCATGATCAGCCACGTGATCAGTGCATGATCAGCCACGTGATCAGTGCATGATCAGCCGCGTGATCAGTGCATGATCAGCCGCGTGATCAGTGCATGATCAGCCACGTGATCAGTGCATGATCAGCCACGTGATCAGTGCATGATCAGGCGCGTGATCAGTGCATGATCAGCCGCGTGATCAGTGCATGATCAGCCGCGTGATCAGTGCATGATCAGCCGCGTGATCAGTGCATGATCAGCCACGTGATCAGTGCATGATCAGCCACGTGATCAGTGCATGATCAGGTCGCGTGATCAGTGCATGATCAGCCGCGTGATCAGTGCATGATCAGCCACGTGATCAGTGCATGATCAGCCGCGTGATCAGTGCATGATCAGCCACGTGATCAGTGCATGATCGTGATCAGTGATCAGTGCGTGATCAGCCACGTGATCAGTGCATGATCAGGCCACGTGATCAGTGCATGATCAGCCACGTGATCAGTGCATGATCAGCCGCGTGATCAGTGCATGATCAGCCGCGTGATCAGTGCATGATCAGCCACGTGATCAGTGCATGATCAGCCGCGTGATCAGTGCATGATCAGCCACGTGATCAGTGCATGATGCGTGATCAGTGCACGTGATCAGTGCATGATCAGCCCGTGATCAGTGCATGATCAGCCACGTGATCAGTGCATGATCAGCCGCGTGATCAGTGCATGATCAGCCGCGTGATCAGTGCATGATCAGCCACGTGATCAGTGCATGATCAGCCCGCGTGATCAGTGCATGATCAGCCGCGTGATCAGTGCATGATCAGCCACGTGATCAGTGCATGATCAGCCGCGTGATCAGTGCATGATCAGCCGCGTGATCAGTGTGCATGATCAGCCGCGTGATCAGTGCATGATCAGCCACGTGATCAGTGCATGATCAGTCACGTGATCAGTGCATGATCAGCCACGTGATCAGTGCATGATCAGCCACGTGATCAGTGCATGATCAGCCGCGTGATCAGTGCATGATCAGCGTCACGTGATCAGTGCATGATCAGCCCGTGATCAGTGCATGATCAGTGATCAGTGCGTGATCAGTGCATGTGATCACGTGATCAGTGCATGATCAGTGCGTGATCAGTGCATGATCAGTGCATGATCATGCGTGATCAGTGCATGATCAGCCGCGTGATCAGTGCATGATCAGCCGCGTGATCAGTGCATGATCAGCCGCGTGATCAGTGCATGATCAGCCACGTGATCAGTGCATGATCAGTCACGTGATCAGTGCATGATCAGCCACGTGATCAGTGCATGATCAGCCGCGTGATCAGTGCATGATCAGCGCGTGATCAGTGCATGATCAGCCCACGTGATCAGTGCATGATCAGCCACGTGATCAGTGCATGATCAGCCACGTGATCAGTGCATGATCAGCCTTCGTGATCAGTGCATGATCAGCCACGTGATCAGTGCATGATCAGTCGCGTGATCAGTGCATGATCAGGCGCGTGATCAGTGCATGATCAGCCACGTGATCAGTGCATGATCAGCCGCGTGATCAGTGCATGATCAGCCACGTGATCAGTGCATGATCAGCCACGTGATCAGTGCATGATCAGCCGCGTGATCAGTGCATGATCAGATCCACGTGATCAGTGCATGATCAGCCACGTGATCAGTGCATGATCAGCCACGTGATCAGTGCATCATCAGCCGCGTGATCAGTGCATGATCAGTCCCGCGTGATCAGTGCATGATCAGCCACGTGATCAGTGCATGATCAGCCGCGTGATCAGTGCATGATCAGCCGCGTGATCAGTGCATGATCAGCAGTCACGTGATCAGTGCATGATCAGCCCGCGTGATCAGTGCATGATCAGCCACGTGATCAGTGCATGATCAGCCCGCGTGATCAGTGCATGATCAGCCGCGTGATCAGTGCATGATCAGCCACGTGATCAGTGCATGATCAGCCACGTGATCAGTGCATGATCAGCCACGTGATCAGTGCATGATCAGTGATCGTGATCAGTGCATGATCAGCCACGTGATCAGTGCATGATCAGCGCGTGATCAGTGCATGATCAGTCACGTGATCAGTGCATGATCAGCCGCGTGATCAGTGTGCATGATCAGTCACGTGATCAGTGCATGATCAGCCGCGTGATCAGTGCATGATCAGCCGCGTGATCAGTGCATGATCAGCCGCGTGATCAGTGCATGATCAGCCACGTGATCAGTGCATGATCAGCCGCGTGATCAGTGCATGATCAGCCACGTGATCAGTGCATGATCAGCCCCGTGATCAGTGCATGATCAGCCGCGTGATCAGTGCATGATCAGTCGCGTGATCAGTGCATGATCATCGTGATCAGTGCGTGATCAGCCACGTGATCAGTGCATGATCAGCGCGTGATCAGTGCATGATCAGCCGCGTGATCAGTGCATGATCAGCCGCGTGATCAGTGCATGATCAGCCACGTGATCAGTGCATGATCAGCCGCGTGATCAGTGCATGATCAGCCGCGTGATCAGTGCATGATCAGTCACGTGATCAGTGCATGATCAGCCCGCGTGATCAGTGCATGATCAGCCGCGTGATCAGTGCATGATCAGCCGCGTGATCAGTGCATGATCGAGCGTGATCAGTGCGTGATCAGTGCATGATCAGCCGCGTGATCAGTGCATGATCAGCCGCGTGATCAGTGCATGATCAGCCACGTGATCAGTGCATGATCAGCCCGTGATCAGTGCATGATCAGTCGCGTGATCAGTGCATGATCAGCCGCGTGATCAGTGCATGATCAGCCGCGTGATCAGTGCATGATCAGCCACGTGATCAGTGCATGATCAGCCGCGTGATCAGTGCATGATCAGCCGCGTGATCAGTGCATGTGGTCGCGTGATCAGTGCATGATCGTGCGTGATCAGTGCATGATCAGCCGCGTGATCAGTGCATGATCAGCCGCGTGATCAGTGCATGATCAGCCGTGCGTGATCAGTGCATGATCAGCCCGTGATCAGTGCATGATCAGTGCGTGATCAGTCAGTGCATGATCAGCCGCGTGATCAGTGCATGATCAGCCACGTGATCAGTGCATGATCGCGTGATCAGTGCATGATCAGTCGCGTGATCAGTGCATGATCAGCCACGTGATCAGTGCATGATCAGCCGTGATCAGTGCATGATCATCAGCCGCGTGATCAGTGCATGATCAGTCACGTGATCGGTGCATGATCAGCCACGTGATCAGTGCATGATCAGCCACGTGATCAGTGCATGATCAGTCGCGTGATCGTGTGCATGATCAGCCCGTGATCAGTGCATGATCAGCCACGTGATCAGTGCATGATCAGCCACGTGATCAGTGCATGATCAGCCGCGTGATCAGTGCATGATCAGCCGCGTGATCAGTGCATGATCAGCCACGTGATCAGTGCATGATCAGCCACGTGATCAGTGCATGATCAGCCACGTGATCAGTGCATGATCAGCCACGTGATCAGTGCATGATCAGCCACGTGATCAGTGCATGATCAGCCGCGTGATCAGTGCATGATCAGCCACGTGATCAGTGCATGATCAGCCACGTGATCAGTGCATGATCATCGTGATCAGTGTGCATGATCAGCCCGTGATCAGTGCATGATCAGCCACGTGATCAGTGCATGATCAGCCACGTGATCAGTGCATGATCAGTCCGTGATCAGTGTGCATGATCAGCCACGTGATCAGTGCATGATCAGCCACGTGATCAGTGCATGATCAGCCACGTGATCAGTGCATGATCAGGCACGTGATCAGTGCATGATCAGCCACGTGATCAGTGCATGCATCAGCCACGTGATCAGTGCATGATCAGCCGCGTGATCAGTGCATGATCAGCCACGTGATCAGTGCATGATCAGCCGTCGTGATCAGTGCATGATCAGCCCGCGTGATCAGTGCATGATCAGCCCCGTGATCAGTGCACGTGATCAGTCGTGATCGTGATCAGTGCATGATCAGCCCGCGTGATCAGTGCATGATCAGCCACGTGATCAGTGCATGATCAGCCGCGTGATCAGTGCATGATCAGCCACGTGATCAGTGCATGATCAGTCCCACGTGATCAGTGCATGATCAGCCACGTGATCAGTGCATGATCAGTCACGTGATCAGTGCATGATCAGCCCGTGATCAGTGCATGATCAGCCGCGTGATCAGTGCATGATCAGCCACGTGATCAGTGTGCATGATCAGCCGTGATCAGTGCATGATCAGCCACGTGATCAGTGCATGATCAGCCCGCGTGATCAGTGCATGATCAGCCACGTGATCAGTGCATGATCAGCCATCGTGATCAGTGCATGATCAGCCACGTGATCAGTGCATGATCAGCCACGTGATCAGTGCATGATCAGTCCGCCGTGATCAGTGCATGATCAGCCGCGTGATCAGTGCATGATCAGCCACGTGATCAGTGCATGATCAGTCGCGTGATCAGTGCATGATCAGCCCGTGATCAGTGCATGATCAGCCACGTGATCAGTGCATGATCAGTCGTGATCGTGATCATGTCAGCCGTGATCAGTCAGTGCGTGATCAGTGCGCGTGATCAGTGCGTGATCAGTGATCAGTGCATCAGTCAGCCGCGTGATCAGTGCATGATCAGCCGCGTGATCAGTGCATGATCAGCCGCGTGATCAGTGCATGATCAGCCACGTGATCAGTGCATGATCAGCCGCGTGATCAGTGCATGATCAGTCACGTGATCAGTGCATGATCAGCGTGCGTGATCAGTGCATGATCAGCCGCGTGATCAGTGCATGATCAGCCACGTGATCAGTGCATGATCAGCCACGTGATCAGTGCATGATCAGGTCCCGTGATCAGTGCATGATCAGCCACGTGATCAGTGCATGATCAGCCCGCGTGATCAGTGCATGATCAGCCGCGTGATCAGTGCATGATCAGCATCGTGATCAGTGCATGATCAGCCGCGTGATCAGTGCATGATCAGGTCACGTGATCAGTGCATGATCAGGCGCGTGATCAGTGCATGATCAGCCGCGTGATCAGTGCATGATCAGCCGCGTGATCAGTGCATGATCAGTCGCGTGATCAGTGCATGATCAGCCACGTGATCAGTGCATGATCAGCCACGTGATCAGTGCATGATCAGCCCGTGATCAGTGCATGATCAGCCCGCGTGATCAGTGCGTGTCATGATCAGTGCGTGATCAGTGCGTGATCAGTGCATGATCACGTGATCAGTGCATGATCAGCCGCGTGATCAGTGCATGATCAGCCGCGTGATCAGTGCATGATCAGCCACGTGATCAGTGCATGATCAGCCGCGTGATCAGTGCATGATCAGCCACGTGATCAGTGCATGATCAGCCGCGTGATCAGTGCATGATCAGCCACGTGATCAGTGCATGATCAGCCGCGTGATCAGTGCATGATCAGCCACGTGATCAGTGCATGATCAGCCACGTGATCAGTGCATGATCAGGCCACGTGATCAGTGCATGATCAGCCACGTGATCAGTGCATGATCAGCCACGTGATCAGTGCATGATCAGCCGCGTGATCAGTGCATGATCCCCGTGATCAGTGCATGATCAGCCGCGTGATCAGTGCATGATCAGCCGCGTGATCAGTGCATGATCAGCCGCGTGATCAGTGCATGATCAGCCACGTGATCAGTGCATGATCAGCCACGTGATCAGTGCATGATCAGCCACGTGATCAGTGCATGATCAGATCAGTGCGTGATCAGTGCATGATCAGCCACGTGATCAGTGCATGATCAGATCGCGTGATCAGTGCATGATCAGCATGATCAGCACGTGATCAGTGATCACGTGTGCATGATCAGCCACGTGATCAGTGCATGATCAGCCGCGTGATCAGTGCATGATCAGCCACGTGATCAGTGCATGATCAGCCGCGTGATCAGTGCATGATCAGTCACGTGATCGGTGCATGATCAGCCACGTGATCAGTGCATGATCAGCCACGTGATCAGTGCATGATCAGCCCGCGTGATCAGTGCATGATCAGCCGTGATCAGTGCATGATCAGCCGCGTGATCAGTGCATGATCAGCCACGTGATCAGTGCATGATCAGCCACGTGATCAGTGCATGATCAGCCACGTGATCAGTGCATGATCAGGCGCGTGATCAGTGCATGATCAGCCACGTGATCAGTGCATGATCAGCCATGTGTGATCAGTGCATGATCAGCCACGTGATCAGTGCATGATCAGCCATGTGATCGGTGCATGATCAGTCGCGTGATCAGTGCATGATCAGCTTCGTGATCAGTGCATGATCAGCCGCGTGATCAGTGCATGATCAGGCGCGTGATCAGTGCATGATCAGCGCGTGATCAGTGCATGATCAGCCACGTGATCAGTGCATGATCAGCCCGCGTGATCAGTGCATGATCAGCCCGTGATCAGTGCATGATCAGCCGCGTGATCAGTGCATGATCAGGCGCGTGATCAGTGCATGATCAGCCCGCGTGATCAGTGCATGATCAGCCGCGTGATCAGTGCATGATCAGCCACGTGATCAGTGCATGATCAGCCGCGTGATCAGTGCATGATCAGCCACGTGATCAGTGCATGATCAGCCCGTGATCAGTGTGCATGATCAGCCGCGTGATCGGTGCATGATCAGTCGCGTGATCAGTGCATGATGCCGTGATCGGTGCATGATCGCGTGATCGGTGTATGATATCAGTGCATGATTGCCCTGTGATCAG
>NW_027219013.1:0-11519 GCF_027580195.1 Bos mutus
GAACCTCCTCCAAAGACCTGACTACACTGGTGTCTCAACTGTGGCTCCAGGGACCTTCTGCAACCTGACTCCAGACGAAATTGATTTCTTTACTCTCATTCTCTACATCATTCTACATCCTAAAAAACACTGTTCCTCCTCAGACTCAAACCACCACCAACTTGGGGCCTTTTCCCCCTCGCCCTCACTGGCCTCTCCCTGTCTCTCTAACTATAACAGCACTCTTAAGCTTAATCCTTGCTGTAGGCCTAGTAACTGTCTCCCTCAGGACTGGCCACCTACCCTTCGTCTTTCCGTGGGTATCGCCTACGTTGCTAGCTGTGTTCTACTCCTAGGGTGCTATTTCCTCTGCACTGCCTAACTAACAGCCCATGACTCCTCTGTTCCTCATCCTTGCTGCACTCCCCAGCCTTCTGGCTACTCCCTGCCCCTGCTCTGACATTTATTCCTATGTACATTCCTCATGTTATAATACAGCTCCAAAACCATGCACCATGAACCTCAGGGGCGGGAAGTCCAAATTCCTACTCACTGTTCAAGTACAACAGAGAGGGAATTTCGTGAGTACCTGCCATAAGCCAAATGGAAGAAACATATGTTTCTATCCCATTACCCACTGGGGGTACTCAGACGGGGGCGGGGTACTAGATCAAAATCGGGAAAAGAAACAAGAACAAGTCATCAAGAACATAATTTCCCAGGTACAGGCGACCCCTGAGCCTTATAAACGCCTAGACCTCCTTTCCCAATTACGGCCTGTCCTAAACCTCCCTCTGGCAACCAGCACCTTACCCGCCCTCTCAACTCTTTCTTCCAATTCTTCCAGTACACACAACACACACCCCAGTCTTAGATATGCATGTCACTGTCTCCCTCACCGTCATAACAATTCCTTTACCTTCAACCTGGCCTTTACAGGGCAACTACACCGCCCCTTCCCAACAAAAAACTGCACAACCCAGTGGGCCAGTCTCTGACAATGCCCTACTCTCAGCCTCTTCACACCTAACCTGTATCAACTACTCTAGTCCCAACTACACTGGTCTTACAAACTCCGCTCCCTCCTTCTGTTCCACTTGGGTTCTCTGGAACAGCACACACAATTGCACCATCCGGGAGTCCTCACTCTCTGCGGGACCTGCACATACTCGTGTCTCCCGTTGGACCCCCTGGACCTTGCATCTTGGTCTTCCTGACCCCGGGCCTAACATTCCTCAAAGAAGAAGAGGGAGAACAAGAGTTTCCCCATAAGGGGAACTTTCCCACAGGAAAAGACGAGCCGTCATAGCCCCCTCCTGATTGGGACTGGCAGAGCAGCAGCCCTAGGCACCAGGATTGGAGGCAGCACGACCTCTGCCCAATTCTACTACAAGCTGTCCCAAGAACTTAATGAAGACATGGAGCAGGGACTGGAGTCCTTCCTTTCAATCCAAAGACCAATTAACTCATTAGCTTCTGTGGCCCTTCAAAATAGGCGAGCCCTGGACCTTCTCACCACAGAAAAGGGAGGGACCTGCCTTTTCCTAGGAGAAGTGTGGTGCTATTTTGTTAATGAAACGGGCGTAGTCCAGGGCAGAGTCAAAGAACTTAGAGACAGAATTGAACGCCGCAGAAAAGAGTTACAAAACCTTTACAGTCCCCGAAAGCAGTTCCCTTGGTTGCTCCCTCCTGGGACCACTGGTACTTATCATTCTATTCCTCTTATTTGGACCCTGTTTCTTCAATCTCTTTCAAAGGTTTCTCCAAGAACGGATTCAGGCCATCTCTCGAGATCAGGTCAACACCATTTTTCTTCTCGAGAGCCTCACCCCAAGCTCAGAAAAAGGAGACCCTGGGCCCTAGGACGATCCTCCATTCCAGACCCAAATCATTGCCTCCAATCCAGCAAGAAGTAGCCAGAGAGATACGGCACCCTTTTTCCCATTTTTTTACAATGATTTCAGGTCTGGAATGAAGGAGTCTTTTGGGCCAAGAAAAGAAAACAAGAGTCTCAAAGGCCCTTGCTGAATCATCTAACTTCAGAGAAAACAAAACAGAACTTTAGGTCCCGCCCTGATGCTCCAGGCTGGTTGCATCTATCTGGGACTTATCACCCCCTGTCCAGAAACCTTCCACCCCCTACACCTGCCCAGAAGACTTATCACCCCCTGCCCAACTACAATGCCATCTCAACTAAAAACTACCCAAAACATCCTGCCTGATTAATTTCCCTTATCACCTCCACAAACCTCCCTATAAATATGGAGCCTCCCTGATCCCTCTCCAAGCTCAGCCTGGTGTTAGGCCAACTGTCGCCCCTCCTTGCCTGAATAAAGGTAACCTGATGCTGTGAAAGTGCTGCACTCAATATGCCAGCAAATTTGGAAAACTCAGCAGTGGCCACAGGACTGGAAAAGGTCAGTTTTCATTCCAATCCCAAAGAAAGGCAATGCCAAAGAATGCTCAAACTACTGCACAATTGCACTCATCTCACAGGCTAGTAAAATAATGCTCAAAATTCTCCAAGCCTGGCTTCAGCAATATGTGAACCATGAACCTCCTGATGTTCAAGCTGGTTTTAGAAAAGGCAGAGGAACCAGAGATCAAATTGCCAACATCTGCTGGATCATGGAAAAAGCAAGAGAGTTCCAGAAAAACATCTATTTCTGCTTTATTGACTATGCCAAAGCCTTTGACTGTGTGGATTACAATAGACTGTGGAAAATTCTGAAAGAGATGGGAATACCAGACCACCTGACTTGCCTCTTGAGAAATCTGTATGCAGGTCAGGAAACAGCAGTTAGAACTGGACATGGAACAACAGACTGGTTCCAAATAGGACAAGGAGTACGTCAAGGCTGTATATTGTCACCCTGCTTATTTAACTGATATGCAGAGTACATCATGAGAAACACTGGACTGGAAGAAACACAAGCTGGAAACAAGATTGCCGGGAGAAATATCAATAACCTCAGATATGCAGATGACACCACCCTTATGGCAGAAAGTGAAGAGGAATTTAAGAGCCTCTTGATGAAAGTGAAAGTGGAGAGTGAAAAAGTTGGCTTAAAGCTCAACATTTAGAAAACGAAGATCATGGCATCCGGTCCCATCACTTCATGGGAAATAGATGTGGAAACAGTGGAAACAGTGTCAGACTTTATTTTTCTGGGCTCAAAAGTCACTGCAGATGGTGACTGCAGCCATGAAATTAAAAGACGCTTATGCCTTGGAAGGAAAGTTATGACCAACCTAAATAGCATATTCAAAAGCAGAGACATTACTTTGCCAACAAAGTCCATCTAGTCAAGGCTATGGTTTTTCCTGTGGTCATGTATGGATGTGAGAGTTGGACTGTGAAGAAGGCTGAGAGCCGAAGAATTGATGCTTTTGAACTATGGTATTGGAGAAGACTCTTGACAGTCTCTTGGACTGCAAGGAGATCCAACCAGTCCATTTTGAAGGAGATCAGCCCTGAGATTTCTTTGGAAGGAATGATGCTAAAGCTGAAACTCCAGTACTTCGGCCACCACATGAGAAGAGTTGACTCATGGGAAAAGACTCTGATGCTGGGAGGGATTGGGGGCAGGAGGAGAAGGGGACGACAGAGGATGAGATGGCTGGATAGCATCACTGACTCGATGGATGTGAGTCTGAGTGAACTCGAGGAGTTGATGATGGACAGGGAGGCCTGGCGTGCTGCGATTCATGGGGTCGCAAAGAGTGGGACATGACTGAGTGACTGAACTGACCTGAACTGAACGTCTGTTGAGGTCGTCTTTCCTTTTTCTGCCTTGGCCTGAACTATACCTCACAGGGCCTGCCCTGGCTGCACGTGTCGCTGTCATGTTACAGGGCAGTTCACGGAAGATAGGGAGCGCCCTGGGTCATTTTGCCCGTGTCTCCTTCCAACCCAGATCTACACCTTTTTCTCAAAACAGACTTCAACACAACTTGCATGTATCTTTTTCTTTTTTGTCTTTTGTTTAGACTTTACTTAGATAGCTTTGAGGCTCTGCAGAGTGACTAGACCTTGGAGCTCAGTGTGGCTGGAGGTTGCCCCAAAGCACCCGGTGCTGTCCTGCTGGGCTCACCGTGCACTTCCGTTAGCCCACCTGCCCCATGACGGTGGCCACTGCCCTCGGGCTCGACTTGACCCACAGCCGGGTGCTCTCACAAACACGGGCTCACGTAGGCTCACATGGTGCATGCCATGGAGCCACAGGGCTGGGAGCAATCCCTGCTATCCTGGAGTCAGACAATGAATAAAGCTCCAAGACAGGTTTAGAGTTAAAATTGTCAGGAGAACTTTAGAATTTAATTTTAGAATTAAGCACTGCTGCAGAAGAGAGGGCAGTCCACCGCTCATAAACACACAGGAGACCACATCAGATCTCAGGACCGTGCCTGCTGTGATCAACCTGTCTCCTGCCTGTGCATCCCTGGAGCACCTGGTCACATGTGGCTTTGTTCTTCAGGTCTGGACAGCGGCGATGCTGTGTGCTGCTCACCAGCTGCTGCTGCTCCTGGACCACACGGGGGGAGGTGTCCAGGAGCCATGCCCCATGCTGGCCCACACCTCACAAACCTGGTGGCCACAGATTTGTTTCAGGTGGGTCCAACCCCACTCCACAGGCAGGTCTGGTGGCCAGCCCTCCCAGGGCAAAACCTTCCCCTGTGGCTGGAGCCCAGAGGAGAGGGGCCCCAGCTTCAAGGGCTGATCAGTGGCCAGAGCTCTCTCTATCACCCTGCAGGACACACAGTCAGGGCAGATCACAGCACAGCACTGGGGAATCAAGGCCAGAGACGCCCAGAGGACTCACATTTTTCTTTCATTAGAGCTAAAGCCTTCTGACTTTCTGATTCGTGTTTCCTTTGAGGGGCTTCAGGTTAACCTGTCCTCATGGTGGAAAAGTGAGATTTGGGTTTCTATTTCAGTTCTGAGTCCCAGTGGTTGGAGGGATGGAAGATACTGGAGCCTCAGGACACACAAAAGGAAACCAGAGCTGGAGGAACGGGCCCCCACCTGCTGGCCAGGGAAAAGGGGTCGTCAGGGCTGAGGTCCCTCTGTGAGGTCTCCTGCGATTCCTCGGGCTGGCTGCTGCCACCGTCCTGCCCTGGCCATCAACTCACAACCTTTCTTCATCTCTCTCTCCTCCTCCAACTCACCCACCCGACATCTGATGCACTTTCCCTGCCAGGTTTTATTTTGGGACATTCCTTTGACCAGTTTCCTTAGGGGAGCCTGGAAAGCACACCTTACCCCCAGGGCGAGGGCATGATGAACCTGTAAGTTGCTGAGCCACCCTGCAGAGGGCGCCAATGGCACAGGTGTGGAAGGGTTTCCAGAGACAGGGAGGCCTTAGGATGATGAGGTCTAAAAAAATCCACCGTGATCCACCAGGATACATTGGGATCACGATACATTGGAGTGTCAAGATCACAGGGAAGAAATGTGGAGCTTGGCAACCTATTGCGAAAGCAGCAAGTTCCTCCTCCTCCTTCAAACACAAGTGACCAGAATCAGGGCAGCAGCTAGCCTGGCCCCTTTTTGCCATTTCCACCCTGTCTCTCCTGTTTCCTCCAGCAGTGGCTTGGAAGCCAAGCCTGGGGGGGGGGGCAGCAATGGCTTTAATTAGTGAGTGATTCTATTACCTCCTGCACCGCATTCCTGGCCCTCTCGGTTTGGTTTCCTAACACCTGGGCAATGAGCTTCCTTGTCTCATTTGCCTGCAGCTTAGATTGGAGACCACGTACATGGTTTAATAGCTTCTTTCTTAGCGCTTTTCCTAATTATATGCTAAGTCGCTTCAGTCGTGTCCGACTCTGTGTGACCCCATAGATGGCAGCCCACCAGGCTCCGATGTCCCTGGGATTCTCCAGGCAAGAATACTGGAGTGGGTTGCCATTTCCTTCTCCAATGCATGAAAGAGAAAAGTGAAAGTGAAGTCGCTCAGTCGTGTCCGACTCTTAGCGACCCCATGGACTGCAGCCTACCAGGCTCCTCTGTCCATGGATTTTCCAGGCAAGAGTACTGGAGTGGGGTGCCATTGCCTTCTCCTTCCTAATTATAAGACTGTTGCAAAAGGGGAAACATCTTCTACGACCCACAAATCCTATTTCCCCAAGCCATTGATATAAATGACTTTTAAACTTCGATTCCTGAGAGAATGGCATTTAAATTGACAGAGAATTCCTGCGTCGTCTGGGTCTGAGTATGTGAGTACATTTTAGCCCAAATGTCCTGAGAGTCCAACATCCACAGTCTTGCTTTCCAAAAAGGAGCAGAATTTGCAGCTTTAACCAAGGGCCGTGCGTGGGGTGGCTGGCACAAGGCACGTTTCCTCCTCCCCAGGCAGGCCCCATCCCTCCACAGGGAAGCGTGTCACTCTGCCCCATTACTCAGCCTGTTGGAAAGGCTTGGATGGGAAGAGATTGTGTTTTAGGGTGTGACCTCCACCCACCAGGCCGATTACCCAGCCCACTCCTGAGTCACCACTATGGTGCCCTCCTTTCTACTGTGGCAAAGACGAGCCGGGGTACTGAAGACTGTGCTTCTAGAAGCTGGAGTGTTTCGAGGACTTGCTCCTACAATTTCTCTTTCTGCAGAATCAGGAAAGAATGAAAAGGAGTTGCCACCAAATCCCAAGAAGCAAAGTCCACCAAAAGAGCACACCAGCCACTGCCTCTGCTGAGGGGTTTGAGAAAGCACCTTTAAGAATCTCCAGCATCATGATTATGGCACATACACCTTCTTAGCCCCTTCATGGATCCCAGCCCTGTCGTGGTGAAGGGGCTTGTGTAACTCAGTGAAGCTGTGAGTCATGCCACATGGGGCCACCCAAGAGAGACGGGATATAGTGAAGGGTTCTGACAAAATTGGTCTACTGGAGGAGGAAATGGAAACTCCTCCCAGTATTCTTACCATGAGAACCCCATGAACAGTATGCAAAGGCAAAAAGTATGATACCCGATGAGCGCCCCACCCCACCCCGCCCCCAGATCAGAAGGTGTCCAATATGATACTGGGCAAGAGCAGGACCAGCAGAGGGCAATTACTAACAGCTCCAGAAAGAATGAAGAGACTGAGCCAAAGCAGAAACGATGCTCAGTCGTGGAGGTATCTGGTGGTGACTGGAAAGTTAGGGCAGAGAGTGTCTTTTTCAGGGCAAGATGCCCAGGGTGTGAACCAGTCAACACCAGACCCTGAACAGGCTGCAGAGGTTTCTCCACATGAGAGTGACCTTTGGCTGAGGATTCAGGGCCTTGGACTCTGACACGGCACCTTCTGTTTCTCCAGTTCTCAGGGGGCCTGACCCAGGCTGGAGTCCACTGAGAGGCCACACCCAGCTGTGGGGGCCCTGAGCCCCACCAGTCTGGCATGAACTCGGCTGTTTTGAAGTTTCTTGGCACTGGCCTCACAGTGTCTCGGGGTTGGATGCCCTGTGGTAAGCACACACATGTCCTATGCGGCCTGGCACGGGATGAACCCCAGACAAGCATGACTGTTCCTGGAGTCTTAGTACAAAGATGAGCTCCAGGACCCAATTTGGAAACCATCCCCTGCCGCAGTATCACTTTTCCCGGCATTGCAGGGAGTGTTCATGGGCACCTATTCTGCCAGGACAGTCTGTTGAGATTGCAGAGAATCTCAATTGTCACAGAAAGAGGTAAAACAGTCCTCAAGGATGGTGCCGCATCACATCTGGCTGGGTGACCTTGGAGCCATCCCCGCCCCTCACCATTTTGCTGAGTTTTACTTTTGTTTTTGGTTCGAAGGATTCATTAACAAAAGAAACCACTTTTCACACAATAAACAATTTCAATATTTACTAGAAGAATATTTGGCTTAATTTCAATATACAGCCCTTAAAAGAAGAGAAATAGAAACAATAGAGAAAAGTAACAGCACATACATCACCACATGGGGCCGACCAACATCCAGACTTAAACAGAGCTGGAAGGTCCCTTGGTAACAGCCATATGGAGTCCCAGTTGGGAAAAGGTCCGCATCACCCAGGTGAGACTTCAAATTGCAGTTTTGGAGGCTCCCGCTTGGAATCCCAGGGTGCAGCTGATACCATCATCCGTGGGTGTGCAACAATGCAGCTCTGGTTTTCCTTCACCTTTTACATTGTTGTTTGTTTCACCTTGTGAGTCAGGAGATTTTCCAGACCCCAGGGAGTTGGCCAGAACTCCAGGGGCTCAAGAAAATCCAAGCCCCATGCCCTTTCTTATCCAAAGTGCCCCTTGACTTGCTGGTAACAATTTGTGTGTTTGCAAGCAGGCACATAGTCCAGGCAAGATCAGAAGTCAGTCAGAGGCCTTCTCTCCAGCCTCTGAAACCTGAACAAGCCTTCCTCCGTTGTCATTTCCCTAACACCGCCCCCGCCCCTTTGCTGTCAACCCAGCACAGTGACACAGCATCCACACACCCGCACCCCACTCACAGGCTTCTGCATGGCCTGGGGTTTCCATCTGCAGGGGAAGGCTGGATGGGTTGCCCCTCTGCCCTTCTTGATGCTTCTCCGTGTCTCTGCTTCACCCAGACTGTGGACATAGGCTACAGACTGGCTGAGAATGTTACAGTTGTGTGTTTTCTTATTTCCACAGAAGTTCATGTTCATTTTAGAAGCCTTGGAAAACACAGATAAGCAGAAAATCCTTCCCAAAAGTGGCCTTGGCCAACATCTGGTTCTCAGTCCTCTAAGTTGTGTGGTTCCTGCCTTTGGGGTCCAGCCCTCTGCATCTCAAGGTCCTGTGGTTATTAATCAGGTCTTCTATTGACTTGCAGTCACTAGACCTGGCCGAGGCACGAGGGATCCAGGAACCATGGTACCTGCTCCAAGGGCCCTGGGAACACACCTAACACCAGGGGCACATGCATGCACACTTAGACACTGCACACCTGCACTCACAGACGTGACACACCTGCACACTCACAGCAGGTCTGTGGGGCTGCTGATGCAGCAGAGCTGGCCTGGGGATGGCTTCCACATGTTCCCAACCCACCAGACAGGGCTCTGCCGGGAGAGAACAATGGACGCTGAGGATGCAGCATCCTGATTCCACAGATCAGAAAACAGAGGCCAGACAGATCAGAGTCGGGAGTTCTCAGCGTTTCCAAGGACAGGCTCTTAGTTTTGGTTCTGATGAGAGCCAGGCCGGCATTGGGCTGGGGCTCCTTTCTGGAGGCTGCAGTTTGGGGTGGGGACACACCAGTCCATGCAGCCTGAAGTCACCAGCAGGGGATGCCATTGGCAAACAGTAAGTCAGCACCAGAGTCCCAGGCCTGGGAGCGGATGCTGCCGCCCCAGGGCTGCTCCTCCATGTTGTTGGGATCCCCAGGAACTTGAGGGGCCTGCCACAGGCCAGTGGGGCAGGCCAAGGGTTCCTGGAAGCCCTCAGTTTCCATAATCCTCCCACCACCCAAAGATTTATGGGTGTGATTCAGTCTTGTGTTTACGTGCTGGTTTTGTCTAGTCGTGGGTCTTTAAACAAAAGTGCAACGCACAGCAGGAACAGGGGCATAAAGTAGGAGGCGTGGCTATGCCTCCGTGGGGCCGTTTGTGTACCTGTCAATGTCCCCTCATGGCACACTCCCCTGATATCCCCTCAGAGAATCCTCTCACAGTTCCCCTCAAGTTCCCCACATGGCTGTTCCCCTTGATATTCTCCTCATGGCATCTCCTCAGGTTGTTCCCTCCTGGCTTCCCCGGATGATGTTTCTTTCCTCGCGGGGTCTCCTCCTTACTATCCCCTCGTGGCGTCCCTGATCCTGTTCCCCTCATAGTGTACCCAACGGTTTCCCCATGGCGGCTCCTCATGATGTTCCCTTCACGGCTGCCCTCATGGTGTCCTCTCATGGCATCCCCTCATGATGTTTCCCTCATGGTGTCTCCTTGTGGCATCCTCTCATGATTATCCCTTCATAGTGTCTCCTCTTTGGGTCCCCTCGTGATTCCCTTCAGGATGTCCCCTCATGGCATCCCGCACCGTGTCCAGCAGCGGGGTCCGTGGCGGCGACGAGAGCTGCCCACATACGTCCTGTGGTTTCTCGAGTGCAGGCCCGTCTACAGCCTGTGGGCAGGACCGTCATGGAGTGCAAGCTGAGTGAGTGTGACCTGTGCCTGTGTCGAATGTCTGAACCTCCCAGCTCATTCTCCGTATGAGTTTGGGTTTTCTCTGACTTCAAAACAAATAAACTGAAATAAACCTTAGAAATGGATTTTAACTGAAAACACGTGTTATTCATCAAGCGCCTCAGCCATTCACTCAGATGACAGCCAGTGACGAGCCCGGTCTCCATGAGGGCAGGCCGCCAGTCACTGAGGCCGCATTGCTATGGTTTGCCCAGAATGTTTAATCCTCAGCCTTTTCTATTAGCTTCCTGGAATGTGTGTTTTGAAGGAGATGCTCTTTTTACAGGTGGTGAGAGAAAAAAAGAAAGTCTACCAGAAGCACCCCAGGTTTACGTCTTTGGTGTTTGGTGTATTTAAGCGAAGGTCTGTGGCTAATGGATTCCATATCCATGGGGCCCCTCTCTGTTTCTCAGGTGGGGCCAGAGTTGGAGGTTTCACCAGATCAGCATCCCTCAGGCCTTTAGGATCAGAGATTTCCTTAATCCATGCACCCCAGAAGCATGAATCCTAAGTTCCCTCGGTGGCCTGGTAGGCAGGGGTGGGGAGCTGGGCCCAGGTCACAGGGCTCAGGCCCTCTCTCTGCCTCATGGGAACCAGGGGAACCCCAGCCTGGCTCACAGGGCAGCATCCGTTCCTGCAGGTGGTGGCAGGGGGGACCATGGAGACCTGAAAGCCAGGGTGGAAGGTGTGCCTCCCCCCGCCTGCGCACTGGGGAGGCAGCGGGCGCGAGTCAGCGGGAATCTGAGCAGAGCCGTGCTGCTGCCTTCCCTCCCTGGGAACCTTCCAGCAGGGGAGCCTGTGGCCCCAACTCCACAGGCACCCCGACTTCCACATGTCTCTAGGCAGCAGGGCGGGGAGCACCGACAGGGCCACGCCCAGGGGCACACTGGGCTGCTGGCAGAGGTCACGGCCTGACTCTTGCTGGAAGTGACAAGACTGAGCTTTCTGCCAGTGGTGGGAGCAGGGAGCCATCGATGGCAAACAACTCTCAGTGACAGTGCTGACAGGCGCCCAGTCCCTTCTGCCCCCTCACTTGCCACCCCCCACCCAGCCTGCAGTGACCCTGCCTGCCTGAGGCACCCGTGAGACAAGGGGCCTGACCCCACAGCCACTCTCTTCCTACATGGGGAGATGGGCACGCTCAGCATGAACTGGGAGGGCAGGTGGTCTGAAACCAGAACCCTTTGCAAGAATAGGTGGCTTTCAGCCATGATGGGGAGATGGACATTTTGATATATCTGGTTTCAGCTGCTAGCTGCCCACATAGACTTTATGAAAAAAAAAAAAATTGCTACATTCCAGGGAAATGAATGGGTTAAACCCAGTTGGTCTGTGTGGCCATGGGATGTGGCTGGGAACCCCAAACACTGGAGGAGGGTCAGCCAGATGCAAAGGCAT
>NW_027219014.1:0-10972 GCF_027580195.1 Bos mutus
AGGGAAAAAGTCACTTTTCTCAGTAAAAGACATTTTAACCTCAGGGCATATTCTACAGTAATCAAGTTAATTAAAATGCAGGCAGCTGTCCCATCTTTAAAAAACAATTTCACAATTATCTGTCTCTAAACTTTACAGGCAGTATAAGAGAAGAACATCTGTATTTAATATTTCTTTAAAATCACTATTGTAGCTGCTGTTTCCAAGGCCACCACTTGAGGGGTGGGAGACACAGTATTGTTATAAAAGTGACTAGATACAAATGGTAATTCCATGGCTTAGAGTTCCCAACTGGCTTCCTGGAAGGAGAGTGAACTCCTATCCTCCTTGGAGAAACTTTTCTCTCAGACAAAAGTAGGAAGTAAGGGGTGGGGAGGCCATCAATATTTTCCCACTAGGAACACCTTGGGTTGCTTAGAACAGGTCTGTGTTGCTCCTCCATCGCTTGGTCATTTGTATTGCTGTTGCTGGTATCCTATTTTGGATACTATTGCCTACAGAGAGCTCGCTCTGTCTATAATGAAGGGCTGTGGGCTGAAACACTTCTGTCTTGCCACCAGAGCTTAGACTCCATCCTTTCCCCTGTCCTCAGTTGATGCAGGAGTGGGCTCCTTCACATAGAACCTTGAGGACCACATCTCACCAACCATTCCTCAGAGAAGTTAAAATCCTTTCTCCCACTGTGTATCAAACTCCCTTCACTTAGACTTCAGATTACATTTCTCATCTGTCCACTCTATTTTCAGGAACCCCATTCCAATTGATTTATCAGTTATCAACACCACTGGTCACATGGGAAGTTCATGAAAGCTTCACCCAAAATTAAGAAAATCATTAGAATATTGGATCATTCAGACTGTGTTACCAAAGCAGGGCATTTTGGGGTACACAAAGTTTTCCATGTCATATGCTCTTGGGGAAAGTTTTAAGGAAAACAATTTTCAGACTCTCAACATCCATATGAATTATTTTCTAAATTTTTCTCTCTGAGAAAGCATTTGTATCTGAAGGCTAAGATACTGGTCTTCTTTCCCACCTCCCATTTCAGAATTGCCCAGGCCCTCTTTGATAAAGAAAGACATGCCTTTCACTTTCATCATCACTATTGTATGATGTTCCAGGGTGTACAGATTTCTGGGATGCCAGTCAAAAAGACCATTTGAAATGCTTCTGTTGCCTAAGCCTTCTTTGATCATGGCATCTTGCACTTATGGTAAGTCTTCATGTCTTTCTGTCTTTTATTTATTTCTGTTAAATGGATAGCAAGAAGAGTTAGTGTTGTATCTTTCTTAATTCATATATGCTGTGGAACAGAATGACAGGACTGGACAATATTAATTCAACAATCTTCTTTGAATTGCATGTTCATTTCTTTGAAGTGAATGTTCACTTGCATGTGAAACTTTCCTCCAAATGGAAATGTTGTTGGAACTTTCCCCATTGTCCAGTGCTTAAGGATCTATGCTCCTAATGCAGGGGGCCTGGGGCTAAATACCTGCTCACAGATCTAGATCCCACATGCCACAAGAGAGTTGGAAGATCCAGATGTGCAAAAATTAAGGAACACAACCAAGTAAATAAAAATGCTAAAAAAAGAAATGTTGAGATCTTTGCCACATAGTGGCTTTAAGCGTGAACCTTGGAGTCCTGTAGCCCTTGTACATACTTCCACTCCACCACTCACTAGCTCTGAATCTTTAGGCCAGCCTTAATTTACTTCTCTCCATAATGCCATTCAAACTAGTGTCCACCTCATGGAGTTGCATAAGAATTAATGAAGATATGCAAGAAAAACATTTCAGAGAAAGACCAGAGGAAGACAAATGCTTGACCAATGTTTGTCCCTTCACATTTTCTTAGTGTGAAGTTACAAAGAGGGAGACTTGTCAAGCAAATCCAGCCACAGGGCTGTGTAGTGAAGGGCTCAGCCTCATCCAAAGGGAAGTCTGGACTTTGCCCTTGTTTCCTGGGAGCTCCTCTCTAAACCCTTAGGTTGTTTCCTCTGGGGAAGGGTGACTAAAGGTGTCTAAGGTTGACACTGAGAAAAATGATATTGTTTCTGTGAAGGTCTTGAGCCTGATAGGGATGTAAACAGCTTGATTTAGGGTAAAAAGTTTGGGCCACAAGAATGATGTGATTCAGGATGGGGGTTTTGGTCATGTAGTATCAGCTGCACCTTTAAAGAAGTTTGAGACTGAGATCAGCTGTATGGACCATCAGTCATGCCTTGGTGATGGAGTCCCAGAAAAATCTCTGGACATGGAGCCTGGAGTGAGCTCCCATGTCTGCCAGTGCTCAATGCCAGCTCATCGGTGCTAGGAACACAAAGCTGCCCATGACACCCTGGGATGAGAAAAGCAAAGTTCCATATTTCACACTTTCTTTGACTTTGCCCTATATGCCTTTTCCTGGGCAGTTGGACAGGGCTGAGCGAATAAGCACAGCAGTGTTCATTTCAGCACTGTTTACAATAGCCAGAACATGGAAGCAACCTAAATGTCCATCAACAGAGAAAGGGACAAAAAAATGTAGGTATACAATGTAATGCTACTAGGCCATAAGAAGGAACAAAATAATGCTATCAGAAGCAATATGGATGGATGTGGATATTGTCATACCAAGTGAAGTAAGTCAGACAAAGAAAGACAAATGCATATGATATCACTAATATCTGGAATATTAAAAAATGGTGTAAATGAACTTATTTACAAACAGGAAGAGAGTCACAATGTAGAAAATAATCTATGGTTCCAGGGGGAAGAACGGAGGGATGCATGGTGACATTGGGATTGACGTGTACACACTAATATATATAAGATAAATAATTAACAAGGACCTGCTCTATAGAACAGGAAACTCTACTCAACTCTCTGTAATGAGTTACTTGCGTTCAGTTCAGTTCAGTCGCTCAGTTCTGTCCAACTCTTTGGGACCCCATGAAGGGCAGCATGCCAGGCCTCCCTGTTCATCACCAACTAACTCTGAGACTCTACCCAAACTCATCTCCATTGAGTCAGTGATGCAAACTAACCATCTCATCCTCTGTCATCCCCTTGTTCTCCTGCCTTCAATCTTTCCCAACATCAGGGTCTTTTCAAGTGAGTCAGCTCTTCCCGTCTGGTGGCCAAAATATTGGAGTTTCAGCTTCAACATCAGTCTTTCTAATGAACACCCAGGAGTGATCTCCTTTAGGATGCACTGGTTGGATCTCCTGCAGTCCAAGGGAATCTCAAGAGTCTTCACCAATGCCACAGTTTAAAAGCATCAATACTTTGGCACTCAGCTTTCTTTATAGTCCAACTCACACATCCACACATGACTACTGGAAAAAACATAGCCTTGACTAGATGGACCTTTGTGGACAAAGTAATGTCTCTGCTTTTTAATATGCTCTCTAGGTTGGTCATAACTTTCCTTCCAGGAGTAAGCATCTTTTAATTTCATGGCTGCAATCACCTTCTGCAGTGAATTTGGAGCCCAAAACAATAAAGTCAGCCACTGTCCAGTTTCCCCATCTACTTACCATGAAGTGATGGGACCGGATGCCATGATCTTAGTTTTCTGAATGTTGAGCTTTAAGCCAAGATTTTTGCTCTCCTCTTTCACTTTCATCAAGAGGCTCTTTAGTTCTTCTTCACTTTCTGCCATAAGGGTGGTGTCATCTGCATATCTGAGGTTAATGATATTTCTCTAAGCAATCTTGACTCCAGCTTGTGCTTCATCCAGCCCAGCGTTTCTCATGATGTACTCTGCATATAAGTTAAATAAGCAGGGTGACAGTATACAACCTTGACATACTCCTTTTCCTTTTTTGAATCTGTCTGTTGCTCCATGAGAAAAGAATCTAATTAAGAGTGGAGAAATATCAATAACCTCAGATATACAGAGGACACCACCCTTATGGCAGAAAGTGAAGAGGAACTAAAAAGCCTCTTGATGAAAGTGAAAGTGGAGAGTGAAAAAGTGGGCTTAAAGCTCAACATTCAGAAAATGAAGATCATGGCATCTGGTCCCATCCCTTCATGGGAAATACATGGGGAAACAGAGGAAACAGTGTCAGACTTTATTTTTCTGGGCTCCCAAATCACTGCAGATGGTGACTGCAGCCATGAAATTAAAAGACGCTTACTCCTTGGAAGGAAAGTTACAACCAACCTAGATAGCATATTCAAAAGCAGAGACATTACTTTGCCATCAAAGGTACGTCTAGTCAAGGCTATGGTTTTTCCTGTGGTCATGTATGGATGTGAGAGTTGGACTGTGAAGAAGGCTGAGCACTGAAGAATTGATGCTTTTAAACTGTGGTGTTGGAGAAGACTCTTGAGAATCCCTTGGACTGCAAGGAGATCCAACCAGTCCATTCTGAAAGAGATGAGCCCTGGGATTTCTTTGGAAGGAATGATGCTAAAACTGAAACTCCAGTACTTTGGCCACCTCATGTGAAGCGTTGACTCATTGGAAAAGACTCTGATGCTGGGAGGGATTGGGGGCAAGAGGAGAAGGGGACGACAGAGGATGAGATGGCTGGATGGCATCACTGACTCGATGGACTGAGTGAGTCTGAGTGAACTCCAGGATTTGGTGATGGACAGGGAGGCCTGGCATGCTGTGATTCATGGGGTCGCAAAGAGTCGGACATGACTGAGCAACTGATCTGATACATATATTTATAACTTATACACTGTTCAACAAAAACTGACATTTATAGCATTGTAAATCAATTATACTGCACTAAAAATAAAAAATGAATTAAAAATAAATCAAAATTATGGAATAAACTGTAACCACATGTATAACAGCTTTCAGTGAGCTCTTGGAGTACGAGCTGATTATAGAACCCAAGAATGGTCTTGGGAGATCCCCAAACTTGTAATTGCTATCTGAAGTGAATAAAGTCCTGAGGACTTTCCACTCTGAAATTTGTATCTGTCAAAGGCCCCTTTCTTCTTATGCATAGTCCTGATATTATCATGTTGGTCAAATTGTACTTTGTCTAAGAACTCAGTAATTAACTCATATTTCAAATAGGAACATCAATAGGAGGAGGGGATTGCTCAATGACTGATAACCAAGGAAGATGCTGGAAATACACATATATTGCTGTGAAATACATCAAGGAGTTTGCCATCTCAGACCCTCCACCTGGAGCTGCTGGTCCTGATTTAGCTTCCTTAGTCCCTGGCTTCCTATCAGCACCACAGAGTATTCAGTATGGATGAGTCACTGGGTTATCTTAAACAAATCATTCTCCTCGTTGGATGCCTTGGTCTAAATCCTTGTGTTCTCCCAAAATTCATATGTTGAAAACCTAATGCCCAAATTGATGATTTTAGGAGGTGGAACCATTGGAAAATGATTAGGTCATGAGGACTGAGCCCACATGAATGAGATTAGGACTCTTATGAAAGAGGAAGAAATACTTTCTCATCCCTTCTATTTAGGATATGTCCTGGAAGAGGCCCTCTCTGACTCAACCATGCTGGCACCCTGATCTTGGACTTCTAGCCTCCAGAACTGTGATAAATAATGTGGTTTATAAAACACCCAGCCTCTGGCATTTTGTAACAGCAGCCTGCATGCACTAAAACACTGGACATGATTAAATGGGGGAAAAAATTGTCAATCTTGTTTTCCCTTCCAAGGTCATGGATGTGAAAGAGGTAGCATAGGTTTTCAATCCCTGTGGCACATGGTAACATCCTCCATAGAACTGTACATGTCCTTCTAATTGTAGTTCTTTGACATGCTTACATGGGAACATATTTTCTTAGAGGTAATTAACATTTAAACCTATAGATTGTGGATTTTATGTGATCAGTTGAGGGCCTTAAGAGCAAAGATAGAAGTTTCTCAAAATAAAAGCAATTCAGCCTGAAGACAGCACCATTACTGGTACCACAATCTCCAGCCTGTCAGCAAAAGATGAAGCAACTGGACCCTAAGGCCAGTCACTGGGCTCTCGTCAGAATCCTAACATAACTACTCTTTGACTTGGAAAATCTGTCTTCACTTCTCTAGGGCTTAGTTTTCTCAACTGGAAAAGGAAAATTAGAGTAGAAAATCCTTTACATTTCCAAAAATTATGCAAATCTCTGTATAAAACATGATTCCAAACTGAGGTTTTTTCTTTTTCCCGAAAAGAAAATTATCGATTGGTTGTGCAGCTTCCGTGTTTGGATCTCTTATACTTCTCATTATCTTCTCTATCCCACAGTGTGTTTCTCTAGTGTATCTTTCAGAAAATACCTTGATAGAAATAATTACTTGACTGTTATGAAATATTACTTTTATCTTTAATCTTACATGGAAAAGCAGGAGTTATAGTTGAGCACACTAGTGAGAGAAATTGTTTCTAAAAGTCAGGATGTCAACATGAGAAGTTTGCTATTTAGTTGCTCAGTCATGTCCAACACTTTATGACCCCATGAACTGATGACCCCTTGGACTGCAGCCTGCCAGGCTCCTCTTTCCATGGGATATCTCTAAGCAAGAATACTGGAGTGGTTTTTGACATGACCTCTTCCAGGGATCATCCTGACCAGGGATGGAACCCAGGTCTCTTGTATGCAGGGGGACTCTTTACTGTCTGAACTGCCAGCTCCTAATAAATGGGTCTTGACTATACAGAAGATGCATGATGCCTCCTTTTGTTTCCTGCAACAGTGGTTTTTTTCCCAGCTAACATATCAGTCCCATTTCTATTTACCTGAATGCTATCTAGAATGCAAGTTCTCCCTAAAAGATAGACATTAACACAAAAGGAACTTTTATCTGGAATAGCAGTTAAGATTTTGTCCAGTTGTCAGTTTATCCAAAATACCAGAGGCTGGGTATTTGCTTTTAATTATAATATTTACCTCAGAAAGAACAAATGGCTAGCCAGTTTCTGCCATGTTTGATACTCAATAAATAGAAACTTCAGGGCAGTTGGCATACCCTTGTAGCCCCATTGGAACTGAATTAAAGGAGTTGGAATTGATGTTGTTCAGATAATTAACTATAATATAAGTCAGAATTTGGTCAGACTCAATATGCCAGCAAATTTGGAAAACTCAGAAGTGGACACGGGACTGGAAAAGGTCAGTTTTCATTCCAATCCCAAAGAAAGGCAATGCCAAAGAATGCTCAAACTACCAACAATTGCACTCATCTCACACGCTACTAAAGTAATGCTCAAAATTCTCCAAGCCAAGCTTCAGCAATACGTGAACCGTGAACTTCCAGATGGTTTTAGAAAAGGCAGAGGAACCAGAGATCAAATTTCCAACATCTGCTGGATCATCGAAAAAGCAAGAGAGTTCCAGAAAAACATCTATTTCTGCTTTATTGACTATGCCAAAGACTTTGACTGTGTGGATCACAATAAACTGTGGAAAATTCTGAAAGAGATGGGTAATACCAGACCACCTGACCTGCCTCTTAAGAAACCTATATACAGGTCATGAATCAAGAGTTAGAACTGGACATGGAACAACAGACTGGTTCCAAATAGGAAAAGTAGTACGTAAAGGCTGTATATTATCACTCTGCTTATCTAACTTATATGCAGAGTACATCATGAGAAACTCTGGGCTGGAAGAAGCACAAGCTGGAATCAAGATTGCCAGGAGAAATCTCAATAACCTCAGATTTGCAGATGACACCACCCTTATGGCAGAAAGTGAAGAGGAACTCAAAAGCCTCTTAATGAAAGTTAAAGAGGAGAGTGAAAAAGTTGGCTTAAAGCTCAATATTCAGAAAACGAAGATCATGGCATCTGGTCCCATCACTTCATGGGAAATAGATGGGGAAACAGTGGAAACAGTGTCAGACTTTATTTTTCTGGGCTCCCAAATCACTGCAGATGGTGACTGCAGCCATGAAATTAAAAGAAGCTTACTCTTGGAAGAAAAGTTATGACCAACCTAGATAGCATATTCAAAAGCAGAGACATTACTTTGCCAACAAAGGTCCGTCTAGTCAAGACTATGATTTTTCTTTTGGTCATGTATGTATGTGAGAGTTGGACTGTGAAGAAAGTTGAGCACCGAAGAATTGATGCTTTTGAACTGTGGTGTTGGAGAAGATTCCCAAGCAGTCCATTCTAAAGGAGATCAGCCCTGGGTGTTCTTTGGAAGGAATGATGCTAAAGCTGAAACTCCAGTACTTTGGCCATGTCTTGCGAAGAGCTGACTCATTGGAAAAGACTCTGATGCTGGGAGGGATTGGGGGCAGGAGGAGAAAGGGATAACAGAGGATGAGATGGCTGGATGGCATCACCGACTCGGTGGACGTGAGTTTTAGTGAACTTCGGGAGTTGGTGATGGACAGGGAGGCCTGCTGCTGCTGCTGCTAAGTTGCTTCAGTCATGTCCGAGTCTGTGCGAGCCCATAGGCGGCAGCCCACCAGGATCCGCCGTCCCTGGGATTCTCCAGGCAAGAACACTGGAGTGGGTTTCCATTTCCTTCTCCAATGCATGAAAGTGAAATGTGAAAGTGAAGTCGCTCAGTCGTGTCCGACTTTTAGCCACCCCATGGACTGCAGCCTACCAGGCTCTTCTATCCATGGGATTTTCCAGGGAAGAGTACTCGAGTGGGGTGCCATTGCCTTCTCCGACAGGGAGGCCTGGCGTGCTGCAATTCATGGGGCCGCCAAGAGTCAGACACAACTGAGCGACAGAACTGAACTCAAGTGAACTTAGGGAGGAAGATGGTATGATCATCTAGGAAAAAGTAGATAACAATTCATCAGGAGGTGAATTTTTTTGTACCTTCTAAGAGAGAGTAGGTGTTTGTGTACAATGTAAGAACATTTGATTTGTAGACTCTCCTTAAAGTATTTTCATCTGTCATAATCAGAAAGTACAGCTAAGAAACTGAACTCCTCTAGTGAAGCTGAGAATCCTATGGTAAAAAGTAGACTCAAGCGGCAGGTTCAGAGCACTGTCTCTAGTTCTGTCCTATTCAGCCTTTTAGTCAGTGACTCGATTATCACAGTATCTTAGGACATGAACTGCAAGGGCTAGTGTATATGGAATAAAAGACCGAATATCCAGTGCTTTCCATCTAATAGGTAGCAATTAAAAGCAAATGCATCCACAGTTCTATGAAAGAAAGTCTCTCAGTTGTGTCTGACTTGTTACCCCATCTACTATATAGTCCATGGAATTCTCCAGGCCAGAAAACTGGAGTGGGTATCCTTTCCCTTCTCCAGGGAATCTTCCCAACCCAGGGATCAAACCCAGGCCTCCCACATTGCAGGCAAATATTTTTCACCTGAGCCACAAGGGAAGATCCCACAGTTCTAGTTCTGTAATTATGTCCAAATAATCAGGGTATGAGGGTTTGGGTGGGGAGAGAAGACCTCAATGGTTTTAGCTCACTGTATGCTGTGAGAGCAGCATCAATAATTCATTGGAATTTTACTCGGCACGAATGAAAGTGTTTCATTGAACAAACACACAACGAAGGCCTGCTGGATGCAAAGAATGGACAGCAGTGAAGAGCACACATGTGGACTTTGTGAATTAGGACTTAAATTTTAATAGAAAAACAGAAATGAGGTAAATTTCAAACTTAAATGTTGCACCACAATTAGGACACATGTCGAAAGGGAAAAGCACAGAATGCCTTATGTCCACATATCAAGGAGAACTGAGCTGTGTCAGAGTCATGAAAGGCTGCTTTGTGGAAGTGGTTTTACTGAGATCTGAAAGATGGTAGGGAAGTCATGAGGTAAAAGAGAGAGTGTCTTCCAGGAAGAAGAAATGGCACTGATGAAGAGCTTTAGGCATATGTGAGAATATAGAGTGAGAAGAACAGACATGCCAGGATTGAACGTTCAAGGAATTTAATTTACTTGGTAAAACTTATGCAAACTGGACAATGAATACAAGGTGGAATATCATCACGTCTGTGAAAGAGATAAGAATCAAGTTTTGCAGAGCATAGCAGATATTTCCATTTGCCGGGTAATTCAGTGAAGATTCATTTAAACGTAGGAAACCTAGTTTCTATTGCTACTTTTGCATCGAGTTTTATAAGTTTAGACAAGTGACTTAATCATTCTTGGATTTACCTATATATCCTTAATATGGGAGGATTGTCTAGAAAATTTCCAAGATTTCTTCCTTTTCTGAATATCCAGTGAATCCCACTGGTTATTATCTGGAATAAAAAAAATCTTTTTACATACCAGAGCAATGGCTGAAATATCTACAATATTATATAAAATGCATTGAAATTCTTGTTTTTTTCTTTTTTCAGTTTTTTAAAATATAATTTCCATATAAAATGGCAAGATATTTAAAGTATACATGACAATTTAAATAGGTATACATGATTAATGGATTTCCTCATTAATTTAATTAACATACCTATTAATATCACCTCACATATTTACCTTTCAAGATCTTTTTGGTGAGAACTTTTAAGTTTAACTCTCTTACATGTGTGCTAACTGACTTCAGTCATGTCCAACTCTTTGTGACCCCAGGGACTATATAGCCTGCCAGGCTTCTCTGTCCATGGGGATTCTCCAGGAAAGAATACTAGAGTGGGTTGCCACGCCCTCCTCCAGGGGATCTTCCTGACCCAGGGATTCAACCCACGTCTCTTATGCCTCCAGCACTGGCAGGAGGGGTCTTTACCACGAACACCACCTGGGAAGCCCCACAAATGTCAATAACACTTTACAAACCATAGTCACCATGTTCCACATTAGATCCTCAGACCTTATGCATCATCTTACAGCTTAAAGTTTGTGCCCTTTTACCAAATTCATTCTTTTTTTTTTTTTTCAAATTCATTCTTAAATCATTGATTTCTCAGCACTTATTTTTACATGACCTGTGACATGTTCTTGTATTTATGATTTTGGAGTCAAGAAAAAAGATGTCTCCCTCCTGTTGTAAGCAGTTTAGCATTAGATCTTTGAGGGACCATCTTTATCTAGCAGCTCCATTGCCACCCCTATCATTGTCAGAAATCAAGAT
>NW_027219015.1:0-11465 GCF_027580195.1 Bos mutus
TGAGCATGGACTGATCACATGACTATCATGTAGTGATCACGTGACTTAATGGCGCTGATCATGTGACTGATCATGCGCTGATCATGTTTGCTATCATACACTGATCATGTGCCTCTTGAGGCAATAAACAAAGAGCTGAGTAGACAAGAATCAAACAGTCAGCAGGCAATAATCATGGAACTCAGGTGTGAGGAATCATGCTGCTCAGCTGGCAATAATCAAGCAGCTGAGCAGGCAGGAATTACACAGCACAGCTGGCAATTGTCAAGCAGACGACAGGCAGGAATCGTGCAGCTCAGCTGGCAATTGTCAAGCAGATGAGCAGACAGTAATCACGTGGCTCAGCAGGCCTGATCACAGTGAGCATGCACTTTCACGTGGCTGATCATACACTGATCACGTGATTGATCATGCACTGATCACTTGGATATCATGAACTGATCACGTGGCTGATCATACACTGTTCACGTGTCTGACCATGCACTGATCACGTGGCTGATCACACACCTCTCACGTGACTGATCATGCACTGATCACGTGGCACTCATGCACTGATTACGTGGCTGATCATACTCTGCTCACGTAACTGATCATGCACACATCACGTGGCTATCATGCACTGCTCACGTGGCTGGTCATGCAATGATAACGTAGCTACCATATACTGGTCACGTGACTGATCATGCACTGATCACGTAAATGATCCTGCACTGTTCACGTGGCTCATCATGCACTGATCACGTGACTGTTCACGCACTGATCACGTGACTGATCATGCACTGATCACGTGGCTATAATGCTCTGATCACGTGGCTGATCATGCACTGTTCACGTGCCTGGTCATGTACTGATCACGTGACTGATCATGCACTGATCACGTGGCTGGTCCTGCACTGATCACGTGGCTCATCATGCACTGATCACGTGACTGTTCACGCACTGATCACGTGACTGATCATGCACTGATCACGTGGCTATCATGCACTGATCACCTGGCTGATCATCATGCACTGTTCACGTGCCTGGTCATGCACAGATCACGTGACTAATCATGAACTGATCACGTGGCTATCATGCACTGATCACGTGGCTGATCATACACTGTTCACGTAGCTGGTCATGCACAGATCACGTGACGGATCATGACACTGATCACGTGACGGATCATGCACTGATCACGTGGCTATCATGCACTGTTCACGTGGCTGATCATGCACTGATCACGTGCCTGGTCATGCACACTGATCACGTGACTAATCATGCACTGATCACCTGGCTGATCATGCACTGATCACGTGGGCTGTTCATGCACTGATCACGTGGCTATCATGCACTGATCACGTGGCTATCATGCACTGATCACGTGGCTGATCATGCAATGATCACGTATGACTATCATGTACTGATCACGTGACTGATCATGCAATGGTAACGTAATTGATCATGCACTGATCACGTGACTGCTCATGCGCTGATCACGTTGCTGATCATGCACTGATCACGTGGCTATCATGCAATAAACTTACTGTGGCTGATCATACAATCATCACTGATCAGCTACAGGTACTGGTCACGTGACTGATCATGCACTGATCACGTGGCATTGATCATGCACTGATCACGTGGCTGATCATCACTGATCACGTGACTGATCATGCACTGTTCACGTGACTGATCATGCACTGATCACATGGCTCTCATGCACTGATCACGTGGCTGATCATACACTTATCACGTGCCTGGTCATGCACAGATCACGTGACTAATCATGAAGTGATCACGTGGCTATCATGCACTGATCACGTGGATATCATGCACTGATCACGTGGCTGATCACACACTGATCACGTGACTGATCATGCACTGATCACGTGGCTGATCATGCACTGCTCACGTGGCTGATCATGCAACAATCACGCAGCTACCATGTACTGGTCACATGACTGATCATGCACTGATCACGTAATTGATCATGCACTGATCACCTGGCTTATCATGCATTGATCACGTGACTGATCATGTGCTGATCATGTTTGGTTGATCACACTCATCATGTGCCTCTGGAGGCAATGAACAAAGAGCTGAGTAGGCAGGAATCAGTCAGCAGGCAATAATCACGAAACTGAGCTCTGAGAAATCATGCTGCTCAGCTGGCAATAATCAAGTAGATGAGCAGGCAGGAATGCACGCGTGGCTGCACAGGTGGCAATTGTCAAGGAGATGACAGGCAGGAATCATAGCTCAGCTGGCAATTGTCAAGCAGATGAGCAGACAGTAATCACGCAGCTCAGCAGGCACTGATCACGTGACTGAGCATGCACTGTTCACGTGGCTGATCACACACCTATCACGTGACTGATCATGCACTGATCACGTGGCCCTCATGCACTGATCACATGATTGCGCAGGCACTGATCACGTAATTGTATGCACTGATCACGTGGCTATCATGCACTGATGACGTGGCTGATCATGCACTGATCATGTGACTGATCATGCACTGATCACGTGGCTGATCATACACTGATCACGGGACTGATCGTGCACTGATGACGGGCTATCATGCATTGATTACATGACTCCAAATGCACTGATCACGTGGATGATCATGCACTGATCACCTGACTGATCATGCACTGATCACGTGACTGACCATGCACTGATCACGTGACTGATCATGCAATGATCACGTTTTCTATCATGCACTGATTACGTGGCTGATCATGCACTGATCACGTGACTGATAATGCACTGATCATCTGGCTATCATGCACTGATTACCTGGCTATCATGCACTGATCACGTGGTTGATCATACACTGATCACGAGACTGATCATGCACTGATCACGTCTATATCATGTACTGATCACATGACTGCCCATGCACTGTTCTCGTGACGATCATCACACTGATCATGTGACAGATCATGCAGTGATCACGTCGCTATCATGCACTGATCAAGTGGTGGTTCATACTCTGCTCCCGAAACTGATCATGCATTGATCACGTGGCTATCATGCACTGCTCACATGGCTGATCATGCAATGATCACGTAGCTACCATGTACTGGTCACGTGGTGATCATGCACTGATCACGATTGATCATGCACTGATCAGGTGACTTATCATGCACTGTTCACGTGACTGATCATGCACTGATCACGTGACTGATCATGCACTGATCACGTGGCTATCATGCACTGCTCACGTGGCTGATCATGCACTGATACGTGACTGATCATGCACTGATCACGTGATGATCATGCACTGATCACGTGGCTATCACGAACTGATCACGTGGCTGATCATACACTGTTCACGTGTCTGACCATGCACTGATCACGTGGCTGATCACACACCTCTCACGTGACTGATCATGCACTGATCACGTGGCACTCATGCACTGATGACGTGGCTGATCATACTCTGCTCACGTAACTGATCATGCACACATCACGTGGCTATCATGCACTGCTCACGTGGCTGGTCATGCAATGATAACGTAGCTACCATATACTGGTCACGTGACTCATCATGCACAGATCACGTAAATGATCATGCACTGTTCACGTGACTGAGCATGTACTGATCACGTGACTGATCATGCACTGATCACGTGGCTATCACGCTCTGCTCACGTGGCTGATCATGCAATGTTCACGTGGCAACCATGTACTGGTCACGTGACTGATCATGCACTGATCACGTAATTGGTCCTGCACTGATCACGTGGCTCATCATGCACTGATCACGTGACTGTTCACGCACTGATCACTTGACTGATCATGCACTGATCACGTGGCTATAATGCACTGATCACGTGGCTGATCATACACTGTTCACGTGCCTGGTCATGCACAGATCACGTGACTAATCATGAACTGATCACGTGGCTATAATGCACTGATCACGTGGATATCATGCACTGATTACGTGCCTGTCATGCACAGATCACGTGACTAATCATGAACTGATCACGTAGCTATCATGCACTGATCACCTGGCTGATCAAGCACTGATTACGTGGCTATCATGCAATGATCACGTGGCTATCATGCACTGATCACGTGGCTATCATGCACTACTCACGTGGCTGATCATGCAATGATCATGTAGCTACCATGTACCGGTCACGTGACGGATCATACACCCATCAGGTGACGGATCATGCACTGATCACGTGGCTATCATGCACTGTTCACGTGGTTGATCATACACTGATCACCTGCCTGGTCATGCACAGATCACGTGACTAATCATGAACTGATCACGTAGCTATCATGTACTGATCACCTAGCTGTTCATGCACTGATCACGTGGCTATCATGCAATGATCACGTGGCTATCATGCACTGATCACGTGGCTGATCATGCACTGATACCGTGACTGAGCATGGACTGATCACATGACTATCATGTAGTGATCACGTGACTTAATGGCGCTGATCATGTGACTGATCATGCGCTGATCATGTTTTCTATCATACACTGATCATGTGCCTCTGGAGGCAATAAACAAAGAGCTGAGTAGGCACGAATCAAACAGTCAGCAGGCAATAATCATGGAACTCAGCTGTGAGGAATCATGCTGCTCAGCTGGCAAAAATCAAGCAGCTGCGCAGGCAGGAATTATGCAGCACAGCTGGCAATTGTCAGGCAGAGGACAGGCAGGAATCGTGCAGCTCAGCTGGCAATTGTCAAGCAGATGAGCAGACAGTAATCACGCAGCTCAGCAGGCCCTGATCACGTGACGGAGCATGCACTGATCACCTGGCTTATCATGCATTGATCATGTGACTGATCATGTGCTGATCATGTTTGGTGTCACACACTGATCATGTGCCTCTGGAGGCAATGAACAAAGAGCTGAGTAGGCAGGAATCAGTCAGCCGGCTATAATCATGGAACTCAGCTCTGAGAAATCATGCTGCTCAGCTAGCAATAATCAAGTAGATGAGCAGGCAGGAATTATGCAGCACAGGTGGCCATTGTCAAGGAGATGACAGGCAGGAATCGTGCAGCTCAGCTGGCAATTGTCAAGCAGATGAGCAGACAGTAATCACGCAGCTCAGCAGGCCCTATTCACGTGACTGAGCATGCAATGTTCACGTGGCTGATCACACACCTGTCACGTGACTGATCATGCACTGATCACGTGGCTCTCATGCACTGATCACGTGATTTCACATGCACTGATCACGTAATTGTATGCACTGATCACGTGGCTATCATGCACTGATGACATGGCTGATCATGCACTGATCATGTGACTGATCATGCACTGATCACGTAGCTATCTTGCACTGATCACTTGGCTGGTCATACACTGATCACATGCCTGGTCATGCACAGATTACATGACTGATCATGCACTGATCACGTGACTGATCATGCACTAATCACGTGGCTATCATGCACTACTCACGTGGCTGATCATGCAATGATCACGTAGCTACCATGTACTGGTCACGTGACTGATCATGCAATGGTAACGTTATTGTTCATGCACTGATCATGTGGCTGATCACACACGTGATCACGTGACTGATCATGCACTGATCACCTGGCTATCATGGACTGGTTACCTGGCTATCATGCACTGATCACGTGGCTGATCATGCAATGATCACATAGCTACCATGTACTGGTCACGTGACTGATCATGCACTGAACACGTGGCTCTCATGCACTGCTCACGTGGCTGATCGTGCAATGATCACGTAGCAACCATATACTGGTCACGTGACTGATCATGCACTGATCACGTAATTGATCCTGCACTGATCACGTGGCTCATCACGCACTGATCACGTGGCTGATCACACAAGAATCACGTGACTGATCATGCACTGATCACGTGGCTATCATGCACTGATCACGTGCCTATCATGCACTGATCACGTGGCTGATCATGCAATGATCACATAGCTACCATGTACTGGTCACGTGACTGATCATGCACTGATCACGTAATTGATCCTGCACTGATCACGTGGCTGATCACACACGTATCACGTGACTGATCTTGCACTGATCACGTGGCTATCATGCATTGATCACGTGCCTATCATGCACTGATCACGTGGCTGATCATGCAATGATCACGTAGCTACCATGTACGAGTCACGTGACTGATCATGCACTGATCACGTAATTGATCATACACTGATCACGTGGCTGATCATGCACTGATCACGTGACTGATCATGCACTCATCACGTGACTGATCATGCACTGATCTCGTGGCTATCCTGCACTGATCACTTGGCTGGTCATACACTGATCACATGCCTGGTCATGCACAGATTACATGACTGATCATGCACTGATCACGTGACTGATCATGCACTAATCACGTGGCTATCATGCACTACTCACGTGGCTGATCATGCAATGATCATGTAGCTACCATGTACCGGTCACGTGACGGATCATACACCCATCAGGTGACGGATCATGCACTGATCACGTGGCTATCATGCACTGTTCACGTGGCTGATCATACACTGATCACCTGCCTGGTCATGCACAGATCACGTGACTAATCATGAACTGATCACGTAGCTATCATGTACTGATCACCTAGCTGTTCATGCACTGATCACGTGGCTATCATGCAATGATCACGTGGCTATCATGCACTTATCACGTGGCTGATCATGCACTGATACCGTGTCTAATCATGAACTGATCACGTAGGTATCATGCACTGTTCCCGTGTCTGATCATGCACTGATCACGTGGCTGATCATACACTGCTCATGTAGCTGATCATGCACTGATCAGGTGTCTATCATGCAGTGCTCACGTGGCTGATCCTGTAATGTTCACGTAGCTAACATGTACTGGTCACGTGACTGATCATGCAATGGTAACGTTATTGTTCATGCACTGATCACGTGGCTGATCACACACGTATTACGTGACTGATCATGCACTGATCACCTGGCTATCATGCACTGGTTACCTGGCTATCATGCACTGATCACGTGGCTGATCATGCAATGATCACATAGCTACCATGTACTGGTCACGTGACTGATCATGCACTGAACACGTGGCTCTCATGCAAAGATCACGTGGCTGATCATGCAATGATCACTTGACTGATCAGGCACTGATCACGTGGCTATGATGCACTGATCACGTGGCGGCTCATACACTGTTCTCGGGCCAGGTCATGCACAGATCACGTGTCTAATCATGAACTGATCACGTGGCTGATCATGCAATGATCACCTGACTGATCATGCACCGATCACGTGGCTATCATGCAAAGATCACGTGGCTGATCATGCAATGATCACTTGACTGATCAGGCACTGATCACGTGGCTATGATGCACTGATCACGTGGCGGATCATACACTGTTCTCGGGCCAGGTCATGCACAGATCACGTGTCTAATCATGAACTGATCACGTAGGTATCATGCACTGTTCCCGTGTCTGATCATGCACTGATCACGTGGCTGATCATACACTGCTCATGTAGCTGATCATGCACTGATCAGGTGTCTATCATGCAGTGCTCACGTGGCTGATCCTGTAATGTTCACGTAGCTAACATGTACTGGTCACGTGACTGATCATGCAATGGTAACGTTATTGTTCATGCACTGATCACGTGGCTGATCACACACGTATTACGTGACTGATCATGCACTGCTCACGTGGCTGATCGTGCAATGATCACGTAGCAACCATGTACTGGTCAGGTGACTGATCATGCACTGATCATGTAATTGATCCTGCACTGACACGTGGGTCATCATGCACTGATCACGTGGCTGATCACACATGTATCACGTGACTGATCATGCACTGATCACATGGCTCTCATGCACTAATCACGTGGCTATCATGCACTGATCACCTGGATATCATGCACTGATCACGTGGCTGATCACACACGTATCACGTGACTGATCATGCACTGATCACGTGGCTATCATGCACTGATCACGTGACTATCATGCACTGATCACGTGGCTATCATGCACTGATCACGTGGCTGATCATGCACTGTTCACGTGACTATCATGCACTGATCACGTGGCTATCATGCACTGATCACGTGGCTGATCATGCACTGTTCACGCGTGACTATCATGCAGTGATTACGTGGCTATCATGCACTGATCACGTGGCTGATCATGCACTGTTCACGTGACTATCATGCACTGATCACGTGGCTATCATGCACTGATCACGTGGCTATCATGCACAGATCACGTGGCTATCATGCACTGATCACGTGGCTATCATGCACTGATCACGTGACTATCATGCACTGATCAGGTGACTGATCATGCACTGATCACGTGACTGTTCACGCACTGATCACTTGACTGATCATGCACTGATCACGTGGCTACAATGCACTGATCACGTGGCTATCATGCACTGATCACGTGGATATCATGAACTGATCACGTGGCTGATCACACACGTATCACGTGACTGATCATGCACTGATCACGTGGCTATCATGCACTGATCACGTGACTATCATGCACTGATCACGTGTCTATCATGCACTGATCACGTGGCTGATCATGCACTGTTCACGTGACTATCATGCACTGATCACGTGGCTATCATGCACTGATCACGTGGCTGATCATGCACTGTTCACGTGACTATCATGCAGTGTGATAACGTGGCTATCATGCACTGATCACGTGGCTGATCATGCACTGTTCACGTGACTATCATGCACTGATCACGTGGCATGCTGATCACGTGGCTATCATGCACTGATCACGTGGCTATCATGCACTGATCACGTGGCTATCATGCACTGATCACGTGGCTATCATGCACTGATCACGTGGCTATCATGCACTGATCACGTGGCTATCATGCACTGATCATGTGACTGATCATGCACTGATCACGTGACTGTTCACGCACTGATCACTTGACTGATCATGCACTGATCACGTGGCTACAATGCACTGATCACGTGGCTGATCATACACTGTTCACGTGCCTGGTCATGCAGAGATCACGTGACTAATCGCGAACTGATCACGTGGCTATAATTCACTGGTCACGTGGATATCATGCCCTGATTACGTGCCTGTCATGCACAGATCACGTGACTAATCATGAACTGATCACGTAGGTATCATGCACTGATTACGTGGCTGATTATACAGTGTTCACGTGTCTATTAATGAACTGATCTCGTGGCTGATCATGCACTGCTCACGTAGCTGATCATGCACTGATCACGTGTCTATCATGCAGTGCTCAGGTGGCTGATCCTGCAATGATAACGTAGCTAACATGTACTGCTCACGTGACTGATCATGCAACGGTTACGTAATTGATCATGCTCTGATCACGTGACTGATCATGCACTGATCACGTGGCTATCATGCACTGCTTACGTGGCTGATCATGCAATGATCACGTAGCAACCATGTACTGGTCACGTGACTGATCATGCACTGATCACGTAATTGATCATGCACTGATCACGTGGCTGATCATGCACTGATCACGTGACTGATCATGTACTGATCACGTGACTGGTCATGCACTGATCACGTGGCTATCATGCACTCCTCACTTGGCTGATCATGCAATGATCACGCAGCTACCATGTACTGGTCACATGACTGATCATGCACTGATCACGTAATTGATCCTGCACTGATCACGTGGCTCATCATGCACTGATAATGTGACTGTTCACGGACTGATTACTTGACTGATCATGGGCTGATCACGTGGCTATAATGCACTGATCACGTGGCTGATCATACACTGTTCCCGTGCTGGTCATGCACAGATCACGTGACTAATCATGAACTGATCACGTGGCTATAATTCACTGATCACGTGGATATCATGCACTGATTACGTTCCTGTCATGCACAGATCACGTGACTAATCATGAACTGATCACGTAGCTATCATGCACTGATCACCTGGCTGATCAAGCACTGATTACGTGGCTATCATGCAATGATCACGTGGCTATCATGCACTGATCACGTGGCTGATCATGCACTGATACCGTGACTGAGCATGGACTGATCACATGACTATCATGTAGTGATCACGTGACTTAATGGCGCTGATCATGTGACTGATCATGCGCTGATCATGTTTGCTATCATACACTGATCATGTGCCTCTGGAGGCAATAAACAAAGAGCTGAGTAGGCACGAATCAAACAGTCAGCAGGCAATAATCATGGAACTCAGGTGTGAGGAATCATGCTGCTCAGCTGGCAATAATCAAGCAGCTGAGCAGGCAGGAATTACACAGCACAGCTGGCAATTGTCAAGCAGACGACAGGCAGGAATTGTGCAGCTCAGCTGGCAATTGTCAAGCAGATGAGCAGACAGTAATCACGCAGCTCAGCAGGCCCTGATCCCGTGAGTGAGCATGCACATTTCACGTGGCTGATCATACACTGATCACGTGATTGATCATGCACTGATCACTTGGATATCATGAACTGATCACGTGGCTGATCATACACTGTTCACGTGTCTGACCATGCACTGATCACGTGGCTGATCACACACCTCTCACGTGGCTGATCATACACTGTTCACGTGCCTGGTCATGCACAGATCACGTGACTAATCATGAACTGATCACGTAGCTATCATGCACTGATCACCTGGCTGATCAAGCACTGATTACGTGGCTATCATGCAATGATCACGTGGCTATCATGCACTGATCACGTGGCTGATCATGCACTGATACCGTGACTGAGCATGGACTGATCACATGACTATCATGTAGTGATCACGTGACTTAATGGCGCTGATCATGTGACTGATCATGCGCTGATCATGTTTGCTATCATACACTGATCATGTGCCTCTGGAGGCAATAAACAAAGAGCTGAGTAGGCACGAATCAAACAGTCAGCAGGCAATAATCATGGAACTCAGGTGTGAGGAATCATGCTGCTCAGCTGGCAATAATCAAGCAGCTGAGCAGGCAGGAATTACACAGCACAGCTGGCAATTGTCAAGCAGACGACAGGCAGGAATTGTGCAGCTCAGCTGGCAATTGTCAAGCAGATGAGCAGACAGTAATCACGCAGCTCAGCAGGCCCTGATCACGTGAGTGAGCATGCACATTTCACGTGGCTGATCATACACTGATCACGTGATTGATCATGCACTGATCACTTGGATATCATGAACTGATCACGTGGCTGATCATACACTGTTCACGTGTCTGACCATGCACTGATCACGTGGCTGATCACACACCTCTCACGTGACTGATCATGCACTGATCACGTGGCACTCATGCACTGATTACGTGGCTGATCATACTCTGCTCACGTAACTGATCATGCACACATCACGTGACTATCATGCACTGCTCATGTGGCTGGTCATGCAATGATAACGTAGCTACCATATACTGGTCACGTGACTCATCATGCACAGATCACGTAAATGATCATGCTCATGCAATGT
>NW_027219016.1:0-11227 GCF_027580195.1 Bos mutus
AATAGAAGACATATGATGAAATAAGGCAGACACACAAAGAAGCTCAGTGAACTCCAAAAAACACAGATAAACAATTAAATTCAGGAAGACAATATAAGAAGAAAATAAGATTAAAAAAATTTCTCATCATCATTATTATTGTTTTTAATTTTCGGTTGCATGAGTCTTTGTTGCTGCACATGGGCTTTCTCCAAATGCAGCAAGCAGGCACTACTCTTTTTTGTGGGCAGCAGGTTTCTCTATGCATGGGCTTCTCTTATTGTGAACAGGTTCTAGGCACCCAGGCTTCAGGGGTTGCAGCATCACCTCCTATTTGTGATTTGTGGGTCCTAGAGCTCAGGCCCAGTAATTATTGAGCTAGGGCTCAGTAATTGTTGAGCTAGGGTGTTACTTCACAGAATAAATTCAGATTTTTTTTTTTTAAACAGAGATAGAAATCATAAAAAAGGAAGTAAACAGGGAGTTTTGCTGATGGTTTAGTGGTTAGGATTTGATGCATTTGCTGCTGTTGTCTGGATTCAATCCCAGTAGGGGAACTGAGGTCCCTCAAGCTCTGCAGTGAGGCAAAGAGAATAACACAAGGAACAAAACAGAAAAATGAACCAAACAGAGATTCAGTTGCTTAAGATTCAGTTCAGTTCAGTGGTTCAGTTGTGTCCGACTCTTTGCGACCCCAGGGACCGCAGCACGCCAGGCTTCCCTGTCCATCACCAACTCCTACAGCTTGTCCAAACTCATGTCCATTGAGTCAGTGATGCCATCATCAAACAGTTTCATCTCCTGTCGTTCCCCTTTCCTCCTGCCCCGAATCTTTCGCAACCTTAGGGTCTTTACTAATGAGTTCTTCACATCAGTTCTTCACATCAGGTTGTCAAAATATTGGAGTTTCAGCTTCAGCATCAGTCATTCCAATGAATACTCAGGACTGATTTCCTTTAGGGTGGACGGGTTGGATCAGTTGCTTAAGACTACAATGAGAGGAGGAGCTAAGATGGTGGAGGAGTAGGACGGGGAGAACACTTTCTCCCCCACAAATTCATCAAAAGAACATTTAAACGCCGAGTTAATTCCAGAAAACAACTTCTGAATGCCAGCAGAGGACATCAGGCACCCAGAAAAGCAACCCAAGTCTTTGAAAGGAAGTAGGAAAAAATATAAAAGACAGAAAAAGAGACAAAAGAGGGAGGGACAGAGTTCCATCCTGGGAAGGGAGTCTTAAAAAGAGAGAAGTTTCCAAACACCAGGAAACCTTCTCACTGCCGAATCTGTGCCGAGCCTTGGAAGCACAGAGGGCAACATAACAGGGAGGAAAAATAAATAAACAATTAAAACCCGCACATTGTGAGCCCTACAGTGACTCCCCCAGCAGAGAAGCAGCGCAGATGCCTGCATTCACCATTAGCAAGCGGGGGCTGGGCAGGGAGGCACGGCGCTGGCTGCATCGCAAGGATCTGGCCTGAATACCCCGAGCGCTATCTGAGCGAAATAATTTGGGCTAACAAACCAGACTGCAGGATATCTACCACGCAAAAAGCCAGCCCTAACCTAAGACACCACCAGGCCGCCGGCGGCAGACCATCCCCCTCCGGTGATAGGCAGCCAGAGCCGGAAGGGGACAATCGCAGCCCCAGAGAGACTTTATCTATAAAACTGTAAGCAGGCTTCTTTGCTAACTAAAACTTCTTGGGGGTCTGGACGGTCAACATCTGCCTGAGAAGGTGCGTTAGTGCACACCTAGATAACCGAGCGGCGGGGAGGCGATAAGTCGCAACAATCGCGCATGCCAAACACCTCATCACCTGAGCTGCTCGGATCTGGGAAGGGCACAAAACACAGGCCCAACTGAGAGTCTGCACCTCTGAGGACTACCCGAGTGCCTGAACCTGAGTGGCTTGGACCTGGGAAGTACAGGCAGCCCAGGGCCGGCCACGGATGGTTCCCGGTGGAGCAACCTAGAGCCTGAGCAGCGTGGGCAGGGAGCCTACACAAGCCGTGAACGGGGGGCAGACCCAGTGTGGCTGAGGCACTGCGAGCACATGCCAGTGTTATTTGTTTGCAGCATCCCTCCCTACCTCCCCTCAGCGCGACTGAACAAGTGAGCCTAAAATAAAAAAAAAAGTGTCCTCCACCGTCCCCTTTGTGTCAGGGCGGAAACCAGACACTGAAGAGAACAGCAAACAGAAGAAGCTATAAGAGAGGGAACCGACTTGGAAGCTACAGGCAACAGATTAAAACCCTGTGGTTAGTGCCAACTACATAGGAAGGCGCCTATAGATCTTGAGAAATATGTCAGACCAAGGAACTAGCCAAAAGTGAACTGAACCTGCAATACTCACAACAAAACCGGAGAAAGTCCTAGATATATTTTTACTATTTTTATGATCATTCTTTCTTTCTTTTTATTTTATTTTTTAATTAAAAAATTTTAAGTCCTCTATTATTCCTTTAATTTTCACTTTTATAACGATTACATTTTGCAAAAAAAAAAAAAAAAAAAAAGTCCTTTTTTTTTTAAAGCAAACTTCATATATATATATTTTATATTTTTTTGACCTTGTTTTTTTTTTTTCCTTCTTTTCTTTAACATTGTACTTTTGAAATTCCAAACTCTACTCTGATTTTTAATTTTAGCTTTTTGGTATTTGTTATAAATTTTGTACCTATAGTTTTTTTTTTTTTTATAATTTCTGTGACCCTTTTTTTTTTTTATTTTTTTTTTCTCTGTTTCTTTCTCATCTTCTTTTAAATAACATTGTATATCTGAAATTCCAAACTCTACTCTAGATTTTTTTTAATTTGTTATCAATTTTTACCTGTATTTTCTTTATCAATTTTGTTCTTGTATTTTTTTTTCTTCTTTTTTTTTTTATTGTATTTTTTTAGTCTACTCTAGATTTTTAACTTTTTAGGTTTGTTCAATTTTGTACCTATATTTTCTTTATAATTTTGTGACCTTGTTTTTTTTGTTTGTCTCTCTCTTTCTTTTTCTTCTTCTTTTTTTAACATCGTATTTTTGAAATTACAAACTCTACTCTAGATTTTTAATTTTTGCTTTTATGTATTTGTTACCAATTTGGTACCTTTAAGAACCCAATCTTCAGTACCCATTTTTCACTAGGGAGCGAGATTACTGGCTTAACTGCTCTCTCTCCCTTTGGACTCTCCTTTTTCTCCACCAGGTCGCCTGTGTCTCCTCCCTAACCCCTCTCTACTCTACCCAACTCTGTGAATTTCTGTGTGTTCCAGACGGTGGAGAACACGTAGGAAACTGATTACTGGCTGGATCTGTCTCCCTCCTTTTCATTCCCCCCTTATATCCTCCTGGCCACCTCTGTCACCTTCCTCCTTCTTCTGTTCTCTGTATAACTCCATGAACAACTCTGAGTGGTCCAGTTGTGGAGTGCACATAAGGAAGAGATTACTGGACAGCCCACTCTCTCATTGATTCCACCTCATCTCATTCAGGTCACCTCTAACTCCCCCCTCCCTCTTCTCTTCTCCATATAACCCTGCAAACCTCTCTGGGTGACCCTCATGGTAGAGAAACTTTTCATCTTTAACATAGATGTTTTATCAATGGTGCTGTATAGAAGGAGAAGTTCTGAAACTACTGTAAAAATAAGACCAATAACTGGAAGCAGGAGGCTTAAGTCCAAACCCTGACTCCAGGGAGCTCCTGAAGGAACATTAATTGACAGGAGCTCATCAAATGCCTCCATACCTGCACTGAGACCAAGCACCACACAAGGGCCAACAAGTTTCAGGGCAAGACATACCAAACAAGTTCTCCAGCAACAAGGAATACAACACTGAGCTCCAAGAAACAGGCAGCCCAAAGTCACCCCAAAACCATAGACATCACATAACTCATTACTGGACATTTCATTGCACTCCAGAGAGAAGAAATACAGCTCCACCCACCAGAACACCGACACAAGGTTCCCTAACCAAGAAACCTTGACAAGCCACCTGTACAAACCCACACAGAGCGAGGAAATGTCACAATAAAGAGAACTCCACAGAATACAGAAAGGACACCCCAAACTCAGCAATTTAAACAAGATACAGAGACAGAGGAATACCCAGCAGATAAAGGAACAGGATAAATGCCCACCAAACCAAACAAAAGAGGAAGAGATAGGGAATCTACCTGATAAAGAATTCCAAATAATGATAGTGAAATTGATCCAAAATCTTGAAATCAAAATGGAATCACAGATAAATAGCCTGGAGACAAAGATTGAGAAGATGCAAGAAAGGTTTAACAAGGGCCTAGAAGAAATAAAAGAGAGTCAATATATAATGAATAATGCAATAAATGAAATTCAAAAACACTCTGGAGGCAACAAATAGTAGAATAACAGAGGCAGAAGATAGGATAAGTGAGATAAAAGATAGAATGGTAGAAATAAATGAATCAGAGAGGATAAAAGAAAAATGAATTAAAAGAAATGAGGACAATCTCAGAGACCTCCAGGACAATATTAAACACTACAACATTCGAATTATAGGGGTCCCAGAAGAGGAAGACAAAAAGAAAGACCATGAGAAAATACTTGAAGAGATAATAGTTGAAAACTTCCCTAAAATGGGGAAGGAAATAATCACCCAAGTCCAAGAAACCCAGAGAGTCCCAAACAGGATAAACCCAAGGCGAAACACCCCAAGACACATATTAATCAAATTAACAAAGATCAAACACAAAGAACAAGTATTAAAAGCAGCAAGGGAAAAACAACAAATAACACACAAGGGAATTCCCATAAGGATAACAGCTGATCTTTCAATAGAAACTCTTCAAGCCAGGAGGGAATGGCAAGACATACTTAAAGTGATGAAAGAAAATAACCTACAGCCTAGATTATTGTACCCAGCAAGGATCTCATTCAAATATGAAGGAGAAATCAAAAGCTTTTCAGACAAGCAAAAGCTGAGAGAATTCAGCACCATCAAACCAGCTCTCCAACAAATACTAAAGGATATTCTCTAGACAGGAAACACAAAAATGGTGTATAAAATCGAACCCAAAACAATAAAATAAATGGCAATGGGATCAGACTTATCAGTAATTACCTTAAATGTAAATGGGTTGAATGCCCCAACCAAAAGACAAAGACTGGCTGAATGGATACAAAAACAAGACCCCTACATATGTTGTCTACAAGAGACCCACGTCAAAACAGGGGACACATACAGACTGAAAGTGAAGGGCTGGAAAAAGATTTTCCATGCACATGGGGACCAAAAGAAAGCAGGAGTAGCAATACTTATATCAGATAAAATAGACTTTAAAACAAAGGCTGTGAAAAGAGACAAAGATGGTCACTACATAATGATCAAAGGATCAATCCAAGAAGAAGATATAACAATTATAAATATATATGCACCCAACACGGGAGCGCCGCAATATGTAAGACAAATGCTAACAAGTATGAAAGGAGAAATTAACAATAACACAATAATAGTGGGAGACTTTAATACCCCACTCACACCTATGGATAGATCAACTAAACAGAAAATTAACAAGGAAACACAAACTTTAAATGATACAATAGACCAGTTAGACCTAATTGATATCTATAGGACATTTCATCCCAAAACAATGAATTTCACCTTTTTCTCAAGCACACATGGAACCTTCTCCAGGATAGATCACATCCTGGGCCATAAATCTAGCCTTGGTAAATTCAAAAAAATAGAAATCATTCCAAGCATCTTTTCTGACCACAATGCAGTAAGATTAGATCTCAATTACAGGAGAAAAACTATTAAAAATTCCAACATATGGAGGCTGAACAACACGCTGCTGAATAACCAACAAATCACAGAAGAAATCAAAAAAGAAATCAAAATTTGCGTAGAAATGAATGAAAATGAAAACACGACAACCCAAAACCTATGGGACACTTTAAAAGCAGTCCTAAGGGGAAAGTTCATAGCAATACAGGCACACCTCAAGAAACAAGAAAAAAGTCAAATAAATAACCTAACCCTACACCTAAAGCAACTAGAAAAGGAAGAAATAGAGAACCACAGGGTTAGTATAAGGAAAGAAATCTTAAAAATTAGGGCAGAAATAAATGCAAAAGAAACAAAAGAGACCATTGCAAAACTCAACAAAGCCAAAAGCTGGTTCTTTGAAAGGATAAATAAAATTGACAAACCATTAGCCAGACTCATCAAGAAACAAAGGGAGAAAAATCAAATCAATAAAATTAGAAATGAAAATGGAGAGATCACAACAGAAAACACAGAAATACAAAGGATCATAAGGGACTACTATCAACAATTATATGCCAATAAAATGGACAACGTGGAAGAAATGGACAAATTCTTAGAAAAGTACAACTTTCCAAAACTCGACCAGGAAACAATAGAAAATCTTAACAGACCCATCACAAGCACGGAAATTGAAACTGTAATCAAAAATCTTCCAGCAAACAAAAGCCCAGGTCCAGGCAGCTTCACAGCTGAATTCTACCAAAATTTTTAGAGAAGAGCGAACACCTATCCTGCTCAAGGTCTTCCAGAAAATTGCAGAGGAAGGTAAACTTCCAAACTCATTCTATGAGGCCACCATCACCCTAATCCCAAAACCTGACAAAGATCCCACAAAAAAAGAAAACTACAGGCCAATATCACTGATGAACATAGATGCAAAAATCCTTAACAAAATTCTAGCAATCAGAATCCAACAACACATTAAAAAGATCATACACCATGACCAAGTGGGCTTTATCCCAGGGATGCAAGGATTCTTCAATATCCACAAATCAATCAATGTAATACACCACATTAACAAATTGACAAATAAAAACCATATGATTATCTCAATAGATGCAGAGAAAGCCTTTGACAAAATTCAACAACCATTTATGATAAAAACTCTCCAGAAAGCAGGAATAGAAGGAACATACCTCAACATAGTAAAAGGTATATATGACAAACCCACAGCAAACATTATCCTCAATGGTGAAAAATTGAAAGCATTTCCTCTAAAGTCAGGAACAAGACAAGGGTGCCCACTTTCACCATTACTATTCAACATAGTTTTGGAAGTTTTGGCCACAGCAATCAGAGCAGAAAAAGAAATAAAAGGAATCCAAATTGGAAAAGAAGAAGTAAAACTCTCACTATTTGCAGATGACATGATCCTCTACATAGAAAACCCTAAAGACTCCACCAGAAAATTACTAGAACTAATCAATGATTATAGTAAAGTTGCAGGATATAAAATCAACACACAGAAATCCCTTGCATCCCTATACACTAATAATGAGAAAACAGAAGGAGAAATTAAGGAAACAATGCCATTCACCATTGCAATGGAAAGAATAAAATACTTAGGAATATGTCTAAATAAAGAAACTGAAGACCTATATATAGAAAACTATAAAACACTGGTGAAAGAAATCAAAGAGGACACTAATAGAAGGAGAAATATACCATGTTCATGGATTGGAGGAATCAGTATAGTGAAAATGAGTATACTACCCAAAGCAATTTATAGATTCAATGCAATCCCTATCAAGCTACCAACAGTATTCTTCACAGAGCTAGAACAAATAATTTCACAATTTGTATGGAAATACAAAAAACCTCGAATAGCCAAAGCTATCTTGAGAAAGAAGAATGGAACTGGAGGAATCAACCTACCTGACTTCAGGCTCTGTTACAAAGCCACAGTTATCAAGACAGTATGGTACTGGCACAAAGACAGAAATATTGATCAATGGAACAACATAGAAAGCCCAGAGATAAATCCACGCACCTATGGTCACCTTATCTTTGACAAAGGAGGCAAGAATATACAATGGATTAAAGACAATCTCTTTAACAAGTGGTGCTGGGAAAACTGGTCAACTACTTATAAAAGAATGAAACTAGAACACTTTCTAACACCATACACAAAAATAAACTCAAAATGGATTAAAGATCTCAACATAAGACCAGAAACTATAAAACTCCTAGAGGAGAACATAGGCAAAACACTCTCTGACATACATCACAGCAGGATCCTCTCTGACCCACCTCCCAGAATATTGGAAATAAAAGCAAAAATAAACAAATGGGACCTAATTAAACTTAAAAGCTTCTGCACAACAAAGGAAACTATTAGCAAGGTGAAAAGACAGCCTTCAGAATGGGAGAAAATAATAGCAAATGAAGCAACTGACAAACAACTAATCTCAAAAATATACAAGCAACTCCTACAGCTCAACTCCAGAAAAATAAACCACCCAATCAAAAAATGGGCCAAAGAACTAAATAGACATTTCTCCAAAGAAGACATACAGATGGCTAGCAAACACATGAAAAGATGCTCAACATCAGTCATTATCAGAGAAATGCAAATCAAAACCACTATGAGGTACCATTTCACACCAGTCAGAATGGCTGCGATCCAAAGTCTACAAATAATAAATGCTGGAGAGGGTGTGGAGAAAAGGGAACCCTTTTACACTGTTGGTAGGAATGCAAACTAGTACAGCCACTATGGAGAACAGTGTGGAGATTCCTTAAAAAACTGGAAATAGAACTGCCTTATGATCCAGCAGTCCCACTGCTGGGCATACACACTGAGGAAACCAGAAGGGAAAGAGACACATGTACCCCAATGTTCATTGCAGCACTGTTTATAATAGCCAGGACATGGAAGCAACCTAGATGTCCATCAGCAGATGAATGGATAAGAAAGCTGTGGTACATATACACAATGGAGTATTACTCAGCCATTAAAAAGAATACATTTGAATCAGTTCTAATGAGGTGGATGAAACTGGAACCTATTATACAGAGTGAAGTAAGCCAGAAAGAAAAACACCAATACAGTACACTAACGCATATATATGGAATTTAGAAAGATGGTAACAATAACCCTGTGTATGAGACAGCAAAAGAGACACTGATGTATAGGTCAGTCTTATGGACTCTGTGGAGAGGGAGAGGGTGGGGAGATTTGGGAGAATGACATTGAAACATGTAAAATATCATGTATGAAACGAGTTGACAGTCCAGGTTCGATGCACAATACTGGATGTTTGGGGCTGGTGCACTGGGACGACCCAGAGGGATGGTATGGGGAGGGAGGAGGGAGGAGGGTTCAGGATGGGGAACACATGTATACCTGTGGCAGATTCATTTTGATATTGTCAAAACTAATACAATTATGTAAAGTTTAAAAATAAAATAAAATTAAAAAAAAAAACACAAAAGTTTACAAGCAATAAATGGTGGAGAGCGTGTGGAGAAAAGGAAACCCTCTCACACTGTTGGTGGGAATGCAAACTAGTACAGCCACTATGGAGAACAGTGTGGAGATTCCTTAAAAAACTGGAACTAGAACTGCCTTATGATCCAGCAATCCCACTGCTGGGCATACACACTGAGGAAACCAGAAGGGAAAGAGACACGTGTACCCCAATGTTCATCACAGCACTGTTTATAATAGCCAGGACATGGAAGCAACCTAGATGCCCATCAGCAGATGAATATATAAGAAAGCTGTGGTACATATACACAATGGAGTATTACTCAGCCATTAAAAAGAATACATTTGAATCAGTTCTAATGAGGTGGATGAAACTGGAACCTATTATACAGAGTGAAGTAAGCCAGAAAGAAAAACACCAATACAGTACACTAATGCATATATATGGAATTTAGAAAGATGGTAACAATAACCCTGTGTATGAGACAGCAAAAGAGACACTGATGTATAGGTCAGTCTTATGGACTCTGTGGGAGAGGGAGAGGGTGGGGAGATTTGGGAGAATGGCATTGAAACATGGGTAATATCATGTATGAGATGAGTCGCCAGTCCAGGTTCGATGCACGATGCTGGATGCTTGGGGCTGGTGCACTGGGACGGCCCAGGGGGAGGGTATGGGGAGGGAGGAGGGAGGAGGGTTCAGGATGGGGAGCACGGGTATACCTGTGGCGGATTCATTTTGATATTTGGCAAAACTAATACAATTTGTAAAGTTTAAAAATAAAATAAAATTAAAAAAATAAAATTATATAAAAAAAAGAAAGAAAAGAAAAAGGAAGAAAGAAAAAAAAAAGACTACAATGAATGGAATGCAACAAAATGAAAAATTGTTGATGCTACCTAAAGCATCAACAACAGCAGAAGACTCTGTAACTTAGAAAACAGGGCCATTGAGATTACCCAGCCAGGGGACAAAGAAAAAGAGGAATGAAAAAGAGTGAAAGAACCTGTGTGAACTATGGGGTAACATTCACAGAAACAACCTGCACATTATTGGAGTCCAGGAAGGACAAGAGAGGGAGAAAGGGACACAGATTGTACTTAAAGAAATAATACCAGATAAGTCCCAAATCTGATGAGATTTAGACATCCAAGTTCATGTAGCTAATAGGTCACTCCTCAGGGTTCATTCAAAATGATCATCCCCAAGACACATTTCTTATAATCAAGAAAAAGAGAGAATATTATAAGCAGCAAGAGAAAAGTAAATGCTCACAAAAAAGAAATTCCCTTAAAAATATCAGTGGACTTTTTAGTAGAAAACTGACTGTCCAGGAGAGAAAGGATGATATATTCAAACTTTAGAAAAAAAAAAAAAAAAGCCTACCAACCACAAATACTTTTCTCAGGAAGGTTGTTTTTCATAAATGAAGATGATATAAAGACTTTCCCAAACAAACAACAGTTGAGGGAATTCACCAACATTAGGCTTGTCTTACAAGATTGCTGAGAGGAGTTCCTTAAACTAAATGAAGGATGCTAATTTTTATATGAAAGAAGTGAAAATATGCAACAGACTTGTAAATGTAAATACTGAATCCAATTCAGCATCCTCTGACACTGTAACACGGTAGTGTGCTAATCAGTTAGCTTTAGTCTGAAGAAAGTATTAAAATAGCTATAGAGAAAAATATTTTGTTAGTGGATATACAATATCAGATCAGATCAGATCAGATCAGTCGCTCAGTCGTGTCCGACTCTTTGCGACCCCATGAATCGCTGCACGCCAGGCCTCCCTGTCCATCACCAACTCCCGAGTTCACTGAGATTCACGTCCATCGAGTCAGTGATGCCATCCAGCCATCTCATCCTCTGTCATCCCCTTCTCCTCCTGCCCCCATTCCCTCCCAGCATCAGAGTCTTTTCCAATGAGTCAACTCTTCGTGTGAGGTGGCCAAAGTACTGGAGTTTCAGCTTTAGCATCATTCCTTCCAAAGAAATCCCAGGGCTGAGCTC
>NW_027219017.1:0-24266 GCF_027580195.1 Bos mutus
CGCGTGATCAGTGCATGATCAGTCGCGTGATCAGTGCATGATCAGCCCGTGATCAGTGCATGATCACGTGATCCGTGATCAGTGCATGATCAGCCGCGTGATCAGTGCATGATCAGCCGCGTGATCAGTGCATGATCAGCCGCGTGATCAGTGCATGATCATGTGCGTGATCATGTCAGCCGCGTGCGTGATCGTGATCAGTGCATGATCAGCTCCGTGATCAGTGCATGATCAGCCCGCGTGATGCATGATCAGCGTGCGTGATCGTGCATGAGTGCATGATCAGCCGTGATCAGTGCATGATCAGCCGCGTGATCAGTGCATGATCAGCCACGTGATCAGTGCATGATCAGCCCGCGTGATCAGTGCATGATCAGCCGCGTGATCAGTGCATGATCAGCCACGTGATCAGTGCATGATCAGTGCGTGATCAGTGCATGATCAGCCGCGTGATCAGTGCATGATCAGCCCGCGTGATCAGTGCATGATCAGTGCGTGGTGCATGATCAGCCGCGTGATCAGTGCATGATCAGCCCGCGTGATCAGTGCATGCGTGATCGCGTGATCAGTGCATGATCAGCCGCGTGATCAGTGCATGATCATCGCGTGATCAGTGCATGATCAGCCGCGTGATCAGTGCATGATCAGTGCGTGATCAGTGCATGATCAGTCGCGTGATCAGTGCATGATCAGTTCGTGATCAGTGCATGATCAGTGCGTGATCAGTGCATGATCAGCCGCGTGATCAGTGCATGATCAGCCGCGTGATCAGTGCATGATCAGTCCCGTGTGAGTCATGTGCACGTGATCAGCCGCGTGATCAGTGCATGATCAGCCGCGTGATCAGTGCATGATCAGCCGCGTGATCAGTGCATGATCAGCCACGTGATCAGTGCATGATCAGTCCGCGTGATCAGTGCATGATGATCAGCCCCGTGATCAGTGCATGATCAGCCGCGTGATCAGTGCATGATCAGCCACGTGATCAGTGCATGATCAGCCGCGTGATCAGTGCATGATCATCAGCCGTGATCAGTGCATGATCAGCCGCGTGATCAGTGCATGATCAGCCGCGTGATCAGTGCATGATGATCAGCCCGTGATCAGTGCATGATCAGATCGTGATCAGTGCATGATCAGCCCGCGTGATCAGTGCATGATCAGCCGCGTGATCAGTGCATGATCAGTGCGTGATCAGTGCATGATCAGTGCGTGATCAGTGCATGATCAGCGTCGTGATCAGTGCATGATCAGCGCGTGATCAGTGCATGATCAGTCATCGTGATCAGTGTGTGATCAGCCGCGTGATCAGTGCATGATGATCAGCCGCGTGATCAGTGCATGATCAGCCGCGTGATCAGTGCATGATCAGCCGCGTGATCAGTGCATGATCAGTGTGCGTGATCAGTGTGCATGATCATCCGCGTGATCAGTGCATGATCATCAGTGCGTGATCGTGTGCATGATCGCGTGATCATCGTGCGTGATGTGTGCATGATCAGTGCGTGATCAGTGCATCAGTGATGTGCGTGATCAGTGCATGATCATCCGCGTGATCAGTGCATGATCAGCCGTGATCAGTGTGATCAGTGCATGTGATCAGTGCATGATCAGCACGTGATCAGTGCATGATCAGTCACGTGATCAGTGCATGATCAGCCGCGTGATCAGTGCATGTGATCAGTGCGTGATGTGTGCATGATCAGCCGCGTGATCAGTGCGCGTGATCAGTCCGTGATCAGTGCAGTGATCAGCCGCGTGATCAGTGCATGATCAGCCGCGTGATCAGTGCATGATCAGTCGCGTGATCAGTGCATGATCAGCCGCGTGATCAGTGCATGATCAGCCACGTGATCAGTGCATGATCAGCCCGCGTGATCAGTGTGATGATCAGTGATCGTGATCAGTGCATGATCAGCACGTGATCAGTGCATGATGATGCCCGCGTGATCAGTGCATGATCAGTGCGTGATCAGTGCATGTGATCAGCGTGATCAGTGCATGATCAGCCACGTGATCAGTGTGATCATGATCAGCCGCGTGATCAGTGCATGATCAGCCATCGTGATCAGTGCATGATCATCGTGATCGTGATCATGATCATGATCAGTGATCAGTCCGTGTGATCAGCGTGCGTGATGCATGATCAGTGCGTGATCAGTGCATGATCAGCCGCGTGATCAGTGCATGATCAGTCCGCGTGATCAGTGCATGATCAGCCGCGTGATCAGTGCATGATCAGCCGCGTGATCAGTGCATGATCAGCCGCGTGATCAGTGCATGATCAGTCACGTGATCAGTGCATGATCAGTCCGTGATCAGTGCATGTCATGTCACGTGCCGCGTGATCAGTGCATGATCAGCCGTGTGATCAGTGCATGATCAGTCGCGTGATCAGTGCATGATCAGCCGTCGTGATCAGTGCATGATCAGCCACGTGATTCAGTGCATGATCAGCCGCGTGATCAGTGTCATCAGCATGATCGCGTGATCAGTGCATGATCAGTGCGTGATCAGTGCGTGATCGTGTGATCAGTGATCGCGTGCGTCAGTGTGATGTCAGTGTCAGTCGTGTGCGTGATCGTGCGTGATCAGTCACGTGATCATGTGCATGATCAGTGCGTGATCAGTGCGTGATCAGCCGCGTGATCAGTGCATGATCAGCCGCGTGATCAGTGCATGATCAGTCACGTGATCAGTGCATGATCAGCCGCGTGATCAGTGCATGATCAGCCACGTGATCAGTGCATGATCAGTCCGTGCGTGATCAGTGCATGATCAGGTGCGTGATCAGTGCATGATCAGCCGCGTGATCAGTGCATGATCAGCCGCGTGATCAGTGCATGATCAGCCACGTGATCAGTGCGTGTGTCGTGATCAGTGCATGATCAGTGCGTGATCAGTGCATGATCAGTGCGTGTGATCAGTGCATGATCAGATCGCGTGATCAGTGCATGATCAGTGCGTGATCAGTCAGTGCATGATCAGCGCGTGATCAGTGCATGATCAGTCACGTGATCGTGATCAGTGCATGATCAGCCGCGTGATCAGTGCATGATCAGCCGCGTGATCAGTGCATGATCAGCCGCGTGATCAGTGCATGATCAGTCGCGTGATCAGTGATCGTGATCAGTCGCGTGATCAGTGCATGATCAGTCACGTGATCAGTGCATGATCAGCACGTGTGATCAGTGCATGATCAGTGCGTGATCAGTGTGCATGATCAGCCGCGTGATCAGTGCATGATGAGCGTGCGTGATCAGTGCATGATCATCGTGCGTGATCAGTGCATGATCAGCCGCGTGATCAGTGCATGATCAGCCGCGTGATCGTGTGCATGTGATCCAGCGTGCGTGATCAGTGCATGATCATGCGTGATCAGTGCATGATCAGCCGTGTGATCAGTGCATCAGCCCGCGTGATCAGTGCATGATCAGTCGCGTGATCAGTGCATGATCAGCCGCGTGATCAGTGTGCATGATCAGCGTGCGTGATCAGTGATCAGTCGTGATCAGTGCATGCGTGATCAGTGCATGATCAGCCGCGTGATCAGTGCATGATCAGGCCGTGATCAGTGCATGATGTGCATGATCAGTGTGCGTGATCAGTGCATGATCAGCCGCGTGAGTGTGTGCATGATCAGCGCGTGATCAGTGCATGATCAGCCCGTGATCAGTGCATGCAGTCGTGTCAGTGCGTGATCAGTGCGTGATCAGTGCATGTGCGTGCGTCAGTGCATGATCAGCCACGTGATCAGTGCATGATCAGCCGCGTGATCAGTGCATGATCAGTCGCGTGATCAGTGCATGATCAGCCGCGTGATCAGTGTGCATGATCAGCGTCGTGATCAGTGCATGATCAGCCATGCGTGATCAGTGCATGATCAGCCGCGTGATCAGTGCATGATCAGCCGCGTGATCAGTGCATGATCAGTCCGCGTGATCAGTGCATGATCAGTCGCGTGATCAGTGCATGATCAGCCGCGTGATCAGTGCATGATCAGTCGCGTGATCAGTGCATGATCAGCCGCGTGATCAGTGCATGATCAGTGCGTGATCAGTGCATGATCAGTGCGTGATCAGTGATCGTGATGTGATCGGTGTGTGTCGTGATCAGTGTGCATGCATTCGCGTCGTGATCATGTGCATGATCAGATCCGTGATCAGTGCATGATCAGTCGTGCGTGATCAGTGCGTGATCAGTCGCGTGATCAGTGCATGATCAGCCGTGCGTGATCAGTGCATGATCAGTGCGTGTGTCAGTGTGCATGATCAGCCGCGTGATCAGTGCATGATCAGCCGCGTGATCAGTGCATGTCATCGTGCGTGATCGCGTGATCAGCCCGTGCATCAGTGATGTGATCAGTCCGTGATCGTGTGCGTGATGATCAGCCGCGTGATCAGTGCATGATCAGCCGCGTGAGTCAGTGCATGATCAGTGCGTGATCAGTGCATGATCAGCCGCGTGATCAGTGCATGATCAGCAGTGCGTGATCAGTGCATGATCAGTGCGTGATCAGTGCATGATCAGTCATCGTCCGTGATCAGTGATCGTGATGATCATGCGTGATCAGTGCATGATCAGCCGCGTGATCAGTGTATGATCAGCCACGTGATCAGTGCATGATCAGCCGCGTGATCAGTGCATGATCAGCCACGTGATCAGTGCATGATCAGCCGCGTGATCAGTGCATGATCAGCCGTGCGTGATCGTGTGCATGATCAGCCGCGTGATCAGTGCATGATCAGCCGCGTGATCAGTGCATGATCAGCGCGTGATCAGTGCATGATCAGCCACGTGATCAGTGCATGATCAGTGCGTGATCAGTGCATGATCAGCCGCGTGATCAGTGCATGATCAGCGTGCGTGATCAGTGTGCATGATCAGCCGCGTGATCAGTGCATGATCAGCCGCGTGATCAGTGCATGATCAGTCGCGTGATCAGTGCATGATCAGCCGCGTGATCAGTGCATGATCAGCCGCGTGATCAGTGCATGATCAGTCAGTGCGTGATCAGTGTGCATGATGATCAGCCGTGATCAGTGCATGATCAGCCGCGTGATCAGTGCGTGATCATCATGTCGCGTGATCAGTGCATGATCAGTCGTGTGATGCGTGTGCATGATCAGTGCGTGATCAGTGCATGATCAGCCGCGTGATCAGTGCATGATCAGTCGTGATCGTGATGTGTGCGTGATCAGTCATGATCGTGATCAGTGCATGATCAGCCGCGTGATCAGTGTGTGCGTCAGTGTCAGTGTCATCAGTGCGTGATCAGTGCATGATCAGAGTCGTGATCAGTGCATGATCAGTCGCGTGATCAGTGCATGATCAGTCGCGTGATCAGTGCATGATCGTGCGTGATCAGTGCATGATCAGCCGCGTGATCAGTGCATGATCATCCGCGTGATCAGTGCATGATCAGCCGCGTGATCAGTGTGCATGATCATCCGCGTGATCAGTGCATGATCAGCCGCGTGATCGTGTGCATGATCAGTGCGTGATCAGTGCATGATCAGCCGCGTGATCAGTCATGATGATCGTGATCGCGTGATCAGTGCATGATCATGCGTGATCAGTGTGTGCATGATCAGTGCGTGATCAGTGCATGATCAGTGCGTGATCAGTGCATGATCATCAGTGCGTGATCAGTGCATGATCAGTGCGTGATCAGTGCATGATCAGCATGTCGTGATCAGTGCATCATCGTGGTGCGTGATCAGTGCATGATCAGCGTGATCATCGTGATCAGTGCGTGATGTCCCGTGATCAGTGCATGATCAGCCACGTGATCAGTGCGTGATCAGTGCATGATCATCAGCCGCGTCAGTCAGTGCATGAGTCAGTGCGTGATCAGTGCATGATCAGTCACGTGATCAGTGCATGATCAGCGTGTCGTGATCAGTGCATGATCAGCCCGTGATCAGTGCATGATCAGCCGCGTGATCAGTGCATGATCAGCCGCGTGATCAGTGTGCATGATCAGTGCGTGATCAGTGCATGATCAGTGCGTGATCAGTGCATGATCAGTGCGTGATCAGTGCATGATCAGTGCGTGATCAGTGCATGATCAGCCGCGTGATCAGTGCATGATCAGTCGCGTGATCAGTGCATGATCAGCCGCGTGATCAGTGCATGATCAGTGCGTGATCAGTGCATGATCAGTGCGTGATCAGTGCATGATCAGTGCGTGATCAGTGCATGATCAGCCGCGTGATCAGTGCATGATCGTGTCGCGTGATCAGTCATGTGTGCGTGATCGTGTGCATGATGTGCGTCATGTGCATGATCAGCCCGTGTGATCAGTGCATGATCAGCCACGTGATCAGTGCATGATCAGCCACGTGATCAGTGCATGATCAGCCGCGTGATCAGTGCATGATCAGCCACGTGATCAGTGCATGATCGTGCATGATCGTGTGATGCATGATCAGCCATCGTGATGATCAGTGCGTGATCAGATCGTCAGTGCATGATGATCGCGTGATCAGTGCATGATCGTGTCGCGTGATCAGTGCATGATCAGATCGCGTGATCAGTGCGTGATCAGTGCATGTGATCGTGATCGCGTGATCAGTGCGTGATCAGCCACGTGATCAGTGCATGATCAGCCGCGTGATCAGTGCATGATCAGCCGCGTGATCAGTGCATGATCAGCGTGATCGTGATCAGTGCATGATCAGTGCGTGATCGTGTGTGATCATCATCGTGATCAGTCATGCATGATCAGTGCGTGATCAGTGCATGATCATCAGTGCGTGATCAGTGCATGATCAGTGCGTGATCAGTGTGCATGATCAGCGCGTGATCAGTGTGCGTGATCAGTGCGTGATCAGTGTGTGATCGTGATGCGTGATCAGTGCATGATCAGTCGCGTGATCAGTGCATGATCAGCCACGTGATGATGCATGTGCATGATCGTGATCGTGTGATCAGTGCATGATGATCGCGTGATCAGTGCATGATCAGTCCGCGTGATCAGTGCATGATCAGCCGCGTGTGATCAGTGCATGATCAGCCGCGTGATCAGTGCATGATCAGTGCGTGATCAGTGCATGATCAGCCGTGCGTGATCAGTGCATGATCCGTGCCGCGTGATGTGTGTGTCATCATGCGTGATCGTGTCATGATGTGTGCGTGATCAGTGCATGATCAGCAGTGCGTGATCAGTGCATGATCAGATCCGCGTGATCAGTGCATGATGATCAGTCGTGATCAGTCAGTGTGTGATGCGTGATCAGCGTGATCAGTGCATGATCAGCCGCGTGATCAGTGCATGATCAGTGCGTGATCAGTGCATGATCAGTCGCGCGTGATCGTGTGCATGATCAGTGATGTGTCATCAGTGCATGCGTCAGTGTGCGTGATCAGTGTGATCGATGAGTCGCGTGATCAGTGCATGATCAGCCGCGTGATCAGTGCATGATCAGTGCGTGATCAGTGTGCAGATCAGCCACGTGATCAGTGCATGATCAGTCACGTGATCGTGATCAGTGCGATCATCGTCGTGTGATCAGTGCATGATCAGCCCGTGATCAGTGCATGATCAGCCGCGTGCGTCAGTCATGTGCATGATCAGTCGCGTGATCAGTGCATGATCAGTCACGTGATCAGTGCATGATCAGCCGCGTGATCAGTGCATGATCAGGTGCGTGATCAGTGCATGATCATCATCGCGTGATCAGTGCATGATCAGCCGCCGTGATCAGTGCATGATCAGCCATGCGTGATCAGTGCATGATCAGTGCGTGATCAGTGCGCGTGTGTGATCAGTCACGTGATCAGTGCATGATCGTGTCGTGATCAGTGCATGATCAGTGCGTGATCAGTGCATGATCAGCGCGTGATCAGTGCATGATCAGTGCCGTGATCAGTGCATGATCAGCCGTGATCAGTGCATGTCAGCCGCGTGATCAGTGCATCATGATCAGCCGCGTGATCAGTGCGTGATGTGATGCGTCAGTCATGTGCATGATCAGCCGCGTGATCAGTGCATGATCAGCCGCGTGATCAGTGCATGATCAGCGCGTGATCGTGATCAGTGCATGATCAGTGCCGCGTGATCGTGTGCATGATCAGCCGCGTGATCAGTGCATGATCAGCCGCGTGATCAGTGCATGATCAGTCGCGTGATCAGTGCATGATCAGTCGTGATCAGTGCATGATCAGTGCGTGTGATCAGTGTGATGATCAGCCGCGTGATCAGTGCATGATCAGTCATCGTGATCGTGTGCATGATCAGTGCGTGATCAGTGCATGATCAGTGTGTGTGATGTGTGCGTGATCGTGATCAGTGATCAGCAGTGCGTGATCAGTGCATGATCAGCCGCGTGATCAGTGCATGATCAGTGCGTGATCAGTGCATGATGAGTCGCGTGATCAGTGCATGATCAGTGTGATCAGTGCATGATCAGTGTGATCGTGATGTGCGTGATCAGTGCGTGCGTGTGTCGATCGTGATCAGTGCGTGATCAGTCATGTCAGTGCGTGATCAGTGCATGATCAGTCAGTGCGTGATCAGTGCATGATCAGCAGCGTGATCAGTGCATGATCAGATCCGCGTGATCAGTGCATGATCAGCCGTGTCGTGATCAGTGCATGATCAGCCACGTGATCAGTGCAGTGCATGATCAGTCGTGTGATCAGTGCATGATCAGTCACGTGATCAGTGCATGATCAGTGCCGTGATCAGTGCATGCATCATCAGTGTCGTGTGATCAGTGCGTGTCATGTGCGTGATCATGTCATCGTGTGATGCGTGTCATCGCGTGATCAGTGCGTGATCAGTGCGCGTGATCAGTGTGTGATCAGTGCGTGATCAGTGCGTGATCAGTGCATGATCAGTGCGTGATCAGTGCATGATCAGCCGCGTGATCAGTGTGTGATCCGTGATCATCCGCGTGATCAGTGTGATCAGTGCGTGATCAGTGCATGATCATGCCGCGTGATCAGTGCATGATCAGTGCGTGATCAGTGCATGATCAGCCATGCGTGATCAGTGCATGATGCGTGCGCGTGATCGCGTGTGCATGATCAGCCGCGTGATCAGTGCATGATCAGTCGCGTGATCAGTGCATGATCAGTGCGTGATCAGTGCATGATCAGATCCGTGATCAGTGCATGATCAGTCGCGTGATCAGTGCATGATCAGCCACGTGATCAGTGCATGATGATCAGCCGTGTGATCAGTGCATGATCAGTGCGTGGTGTGTGTGTGTGATCAGTGCGTGATCGTGTGCATGATCAGTGCGTGATCAGTGATCAGTGCATGATCAGTGATCGTGATCAGTGCATGATCATCAGTGCGTGATCAGTGCATGATCAGCCGCGTGATCAGTGCATGATCAGCCGCGTGATCAGTGCATGATCAGCCGCGTGATCAGTGCATGATCAGCGCGTGATCAGTGCATGATCAGTGCGTGATCAGTGCATGATCAGTGCGTGATCAGTGCATGATCAGCCGCGTGATCAGTGCATGATCAGCCGCGTGATCAGTGTGTGATCAGTGCGTGATCAGTGCATGATCAGCCGCGTGTGATGTGATGATCAGTCGCGTGATCAGTGCATGTCAGTGCGTGATGATCATGAGCCGTGATCAGTGCATGATCAGTGCGTGATCAGTGCATGATCAGCCGCGTGATCAGTGCATGATCAGCCGTGTGATCAGTGCATGATCAGCGTGCGTGATCAGTGCATGATCAGTCATCGTGTCAGTCAGTGCATCGTGATCAGCGCGTGATCAGTGTGTGATCAGTGCGTGATCAGTGTGCGTGATCAGTGCATGATCAGTCGTGTGATCGTGTGCATGATGCGTCAGTGATCAGTCGATGATCAGCCGCGTGATCAGTGCATGATCAGCCGCGTGATCAGTGCATGATCAGTGCGTGATCAGTGCATGATCAGCCGCGTGATCAGTGCATGATCAGCCGCGTGATCAGTGCATGATCAGTGCACGTGATCAGTGCATGATCAGCCACGTGATCAGTGCATGATCAGCCGCGTGATCAGTGCATGATCAGCCGCGTGATCAGTGCATGATCATCAGCGTGATCAGTGCATGATCAGTCGCGTGATCAGTGCATGATCAGTGCGTGATCAGTGCATGATCAGCCGCGTGATCAGTGCATGATCAGTGTGCGTGATCAGTGCATGATCAGCCGCGTGATCAGTGCGTGATGATCAGTCGCGTGATCAGTGCATGATCAGTCGTGATCAGTGCATGATCATCGTGATCAGTGCAGTCGCGTGATCAGTGCATGTCCGCGTGATCAGTGCATGATCAGCCCGCGTGATCGTGTGCATGATCAGCCGCGTGACGTGTGTGCATGCATGATCAGTGCGTGATCAGTGCATGATCAGTGATCGTGCGTGAGTGCATGCGATCAGCCGCGTGATCAGTGCGTGATCAGTCACGTGATCAGTGCATGATGTGATCATCGTGATCAGTGCATGATCAGTGTGCGTGATCAGTGCATGATCAGTCCGCGTGATCAGTGCATGATCAGCCGCGTGATCAGTGCATGATCAGCCGCGTGATCAGTGCATGATCAGCCGCGTGATCAGTGCGTGATCAGTGCGTGATCAGTGCATGATCAGTCGCGTGATCAGTGCATGATCAGATCGTGATCAGTGCATGATCAGTCATCGTGATCAGTGCATGATCGATCGTGTGATCAGTGATCAGTGCGTGATCAGTGTGCGTGATCAGTGCGTGATCAGTGCATGATCGTGATCGTGTGATCAGTGCGTGATCAGTCGCGTGATCAGTGCATCGTCAGTCGCGTGATCAGTGTCATGATCAGTCATCGCGTGATCAGTGCATGATCAGCGCCGCGTGATCAGTGCATGATCAGCCCGTGATCAGTGCATCATCATCAGCCGCGTGATCAGTGCATGATCATCAGCCGTGATCAGTGTGTGATCAGTGCATGATCAGTGCATGATCAGTCGCGTGATGTGCATGATCAGCAGTGCGTGATCAGTGCATGATCAGTGCGTGATCAGTGCATGATCAGTCGTGATCAGTGCATGATCAGCCACGTGATCAGTGCATGATCAGCGTGATCGTGATCAGTGTGTGCATGATCATGTGATCGCGTGATCAGTCAGTGTGATCAGTGCGTGATCAGTGCATGTGATCATCGTGATCAGTGCATCGTGCGTGATCAGTGCATGATCAGCGTGATCAGTGCATGATCAGTGCGTGATCAGTGCATGATCAGCCGCGTGATCAGTGCATGATCAGTGCGTGATCAGTGCATGATCAGTCGCGTGATCAGTGCATGATCAGTGCGTGATCAGTGCATGATCAGTGCGTGATCAGTGCATGATCAGTGCGTGATCAGTGCATGATCAGTCCGTGATCAGTCGTGTGATCAGTCGTGATCGTCGTGTGTGTGATCAGTGCATCATCAGCCGCGTGATCAGTGCATGATCAGCCGCGTGATCAGTGCGTGATCAGTGCGTGATGTGCATGTGTGTCACGTGATCAGTGCATGATCAGTCCGTGTGATCGTGTGCATGATCATCGCGTGTCAGTCAGTGCAGTGCGTCAGTGCATGTGATCAGTCGTGATCGTGTGCGTGATCAGTGCGTGATCAGTGCATGATCAGCCGTGCGTGATGTGTGCATGATCAGTGCGTGATCAGTGCATGATCAGCCGTGCGTGATCAGTGCGTGATCAGTGCGTGATCGTGTGTGTGATCGCGCGTGATCAGTGCATGATCATCAGTGCGTGATCAGTGCGTGATCAGTGCGTGTGATCAGTGCATGATGTGCGTGATCAGTGCATGATCAGCGTGATCAGTGCATGATCAGTGCGCGTGATCAGTGCATGATCAGTGCGTGATCAGTGTGCATGATCAGTGCGTGATCAGTGTGCATGATGTGTCGTGATGTGTGCATGATCGTGATCGTGCGTCAGTGCATGATCGTGATCGTGATCAGTGCATGATCGTGTGCGTGATCAGTGCATCAGTCCGATCGTGATCAGTGATCAGCCGTGATCGTGTGTCGATCAGTGTCGTGATCATGATCAGTGTCAGTGCGTGATCAGTGCATGATCATCAGTGCGTGATCAGTGCATGATCAGTCGCGTGATCAGTCATGTGCGTGATCAGATGCGTGATCATGTGCGTGATCAGTGTGATGCGTGATCAGTGTGTGATCAGCCGCGTGATCAGTGCATGATCAGGTGCGTGATCAGTGCATGCATGTCGTCAGCCGCGTGATCAGTGCATGATCAGCCGCGTGATCAGTGCGCATCAGTCGTGATCAGTGCATCAGTCGTGCGTGATCAGTGCATGATCAGCGCGTGATCAGTGCATGATCAGCGCGTGATCAGTGCATGATCAGTCGCGTGATCAGTGCATGATCAGCCGCGTGATCAGTGCATGATCAGCCGCGTGATCAGTGCATGATCAGTGCGTGATCAGTGCATGATCAGCCGCGTGATCAGTGCATGATCAGTGCGTGATCAGTGTGCATGATGCGCGTGATCAGTGCGTGATCAGTGCGTGATCGATCAGTCGTGATGTCATGTGATCATCCCGTGTGATCAGTGCATGATCAGCCGTGTGTCGTGTGATGATCGTGATCAGTGTGCGATCATCAGTGCGTGATCAGTGCATGATCAGCCGCGTGATCAGTGCGTGATCAGCCGCGTGATCAGTGCATGATGTGATGCGTGATCAGTGCATGATCAGTGCGTGATCAGTGCATCATCAGCCGTGATCAGTGCATGATCAGCCACGTGATCAGTGCATGATCATCGTGCGTGATCAGTGCATGATCAGTCGCGTGATCAGTGCATGATCAGTCGCGTGATCAGTGCATGATCAGCCGCGTGATCAGTGCATGATCAGCCGCGTGATCAGTGCATGATCAGCCGTCGTGATCGTGTGCATGATCAGTGCGTGATCAGTGCGTGATCAGTCGCGTGATCAGTGCGTGATCAGCCCGTGATCAGTGCATGATCAGTCGCGTGATCAGTGTGATCAGTGCGCGCGTGATCAGTGTGATCAGTGCGTGATCAGTGCGTGATCAGTGCGTGATCAGTGCATGTCGCGTGATCAGTGCATGATCGTGATCGTGATCAGTGCATGATGCCGTGATCAGTCAGATCAGCCGTGATCAGTGCATGATCAGCCGCGTGATCAGTGCATGATCAGTCACGTGATCAGTGCATGATCAGTCATCGTGTGATCAGTGCATGATGCGTGATCGTGATCAGTGCGTGATCAGCCGCGTGATCAGTGTGCATCAGCCGCGTGATCAGTGCATGATCAGTGCGTGATCGTGTGCATGATCAGTGCGTGATCAGTGCATGATCAGTGCGTGATCAGTGCATGATCAGCGCGTGATCATGTCAGTGCATGTCATCGTGATCAGTGCATGATCAGTGCGTGATCAGTGCATGATCAGTCGCGTGATCAGTGTGATCATCGTGATGCGTGATCAGTGCATGATCAGTGCGTGATCAGTGCATGATGTGCGTGATCAGTGCGTGATCAGTGCGCGTGCGTGAGTGCGTGATCAGTGCATGATCAGTCGCGTGATCAGTGTGATCAGCCGTGCGTGATCGTGTGCGTGATCAGTCGCGTGATCAGTGCATGATCAGTCGTGATCAGTGATCAGTCCGTGATCAGTGTGCGCGTGATCAGTGCCGTGATCAGTGCGTGATCATCGTGTGCGTCGTCAGTGCGTGATCAGTGCATGATCAGCCGCGTGATCAGTGCATGATCAGCCGTGATCAGTGCATGATCAGTGCGTGATCGTGCATGATCAGCCGTGATCAGTGCATGATCAGTGCGTGATCAGTGCATGATCAGCCGCGTGATCAGTGCATGATCAGCCGCGTGATCAGTGTGCATGATCATCAGTGCGTGATCAGTGCATGATCATCGCGTGATCAGTGCATGATCAGTGCGTGATCAGTGCATGATCGTGACGTCAGTGCATGATCAGTGCGTGATCAGTGTCATGATCATCAGCCGCGTGATCAGTGCATGATCAGTGCGTGATCAGTGCATGATCAGCCCGCGTGATCAGTGCATGATCAGTGTCGTGATCAGTGCATGATCAGTGCGTGATCAGTGCATGATCAGTGCGTGATCAGTGCATGATCAGTGCGTGATCAGTGCATGATCACGTGATCGTGATCAGTGCGTGATCAGCCGCGTGATCAGTGCATGATCAGCCGCGTGATCAGTGCATGATCAGTCATCACGCGTGATCAGTGCATGATCATGATCATGCGTGATCAGTGCATGATCAGTCGCGTGATCAGTGCATGATCAGTCGCGTGATCAGTGCATGATCAGTCAGCGTGATCAGTGCATGATCAGCCGCGTGATCAGTGCATGTGATCAGTCGCGTGATCAGTGCATGTGATCATCGCGTGATCAGTGCATGATCAGTGCGTGATCAGTGCATGATCAGCCGCGTGATCAGTGCATGTGATCAGTGCGTGATCGTGTGCATGTCAGTCGTGATGATCAGTGCATGATCAGCCGCGTGATCGTGTGCATGATCAGCCGCGTGATCAGTGTGATCATCAGTCGCGTGATCAGTGCATGATCAGTCGCGTGATCGTGCATGATCAGTGCGTGATCAGTGCGTGTGATGTGTCATCAGCGCGTGATCAGTGCGTGATCAGCCGTGTGATCAGTGTGATCAGTCATGTGTCGTGATCAGTGCATGATCAGTGTGCGTGATCAGTGCATGATCAGATCGTGATCAGTGCATGATCATCCGCGTGATCAGTGCATGATCAGCCGCGTGATCAGTGCATTGATCAGCGTGATCGTGATCAGTGCATGATCAGCCGTGATCGCGTGATCAGTGCATGATCAGTCGCGTGATGTGTGTGATGATCAGTCGTGATCAGTGCATGTGCATGATCAGTGCGTGATCAGTGTGTGTCAGTCAGTCAGCGTGATCAGTGCATGATCAGTCATCGTGAGTGTGTGATGCATCAGTCATGCCGTGTGATCAGTGCATGATCAGTGCGTGATCAGTGCATGATCAGTGCGTGATCAGTGCATGATCAGTCGCGTGATCAGTGCATGATCAGCCGCGTGATCAGTGTGCATGATCAGCCGCGTGATCAGTGCATGATCAGTCGCGTGATCAGTGCATGATCAGCCGCGTGATCAGTGCATGATCAGCCGCGTGATCAGTGCATGATCAGCCGCGTGATCAGTGCATGATCAGCCGCGTGATCAGTGCATGATCATCCGCGTGATCAGTGCATGATCAGCCGCGTGATCAGTGCATCGCGTGATCAGTGCGTGATCATCGCGTGATCAGTGTGATCCGTGCGTGATCAGTGCATGATCAGCCGCGTGATCAGTGCATGATGCCACGTGATCGTGATGAGTGCATGATCGTGATCAGTGCATGATCAGCCGCGTGATCAGTGCATGATCAGCCGCGTGATCAGTGCATGATCAGCCGCGTGATCAGTGCATGATCGTGATCAGTGTGATCAGTGCATGATCAGTGCGTGATCAGTGCATGATCAGTGCGTGATCAGTGCATGATCAGTGTGCGTGATCAGTGCATGATCAGTGCGTGATCAGTGCATGATCAGTCGCGTGATCAGTGCATGATCATGCAGTGCGTGATCAGTGCATGATCAGCCGCGTGATCAGTGCATGTCAGCCGCGTGATCAGTGTGTGATCAGCCGCGTGATCGTGATGATCAGTGCGTGATCAGTGCATGATCACGTGATCGTGATCGTCAGTGCATGATCAGTGCGTGATCAGTGCATGATCAGCCGCGTGATCAGTGCATGATCAGCCGCGTGATCAGTGCATGATCAGTCGCGTGATCAGTGCATGATCAGTGCGTGATCAGTGCATGATCAGCCGCGTGATCAGTGCATGATCAGCCGCGTGATCAGTGCATGATCAGCCGCGTGATCAGTGCATGATCAGTCATCGTGATCAGTGTGCATGATCGATCCGCGTGATCAGTGTGCATCATCAGTCACGTGATCAGTGCATGATCAGTGCGTGATCATGCATGATCAGTCAGTGTGATCAGTGCATGATCAGCCGTGTGATCAGTGCATGAGTGCGTGATCATGTGCATGATGATCCGTGATCAGTGCATGATCAGTGCGTGATCAGTGCATGATCAGTCACGTGATCAGTGCATGATCAGCCGCGTGATCAGTGTGCATGATCAGTCGCGTGATCAGTGCATGATCAGTGCGCGTGATCAGTGCATGATCAGTGCGTGATCAGTGCATGATCAGCCGCGTGATCAGTGCATGATCAGCCGCGTGATCAGTGCATGATCAGCCGCGTGATCAGTGCATGATGATCAGTGCGTGATCAGTGCATGATCAGTGCGTGATCAGTGCATGATCAGTGCGTGATGTGCATGATCGCGTGATCAGTGCATGATCAGTCGCGTGATCAGTGCATGATCAGCCCGCGTGATCAGTGCATGATCAGCCACGTGATCAGTGCATGATCGTGATCAGTGTGTGATCAGTGCACGTGATCAGTGTGTGATCATGTGCGTGATCAGTGATCGTGATCGTGTGCATGATCAGTGCGTGATCAGTGCATGATCAGCCACGTGATCAGTGCATGATCAGTGCGTGATCAGTGCATGATCAGCCGCGTGATCATGATCAGCCGCGTGATCAGTGCATGATCAGCCGCGTGATCAGTGCATGATCAGTGTGCGTGATCAGTGCATGATCAGCCGCGTGATCAGTGCATGATCAGCCGCGTGATCAGTGCATGATCATCGTGCGTGATCAGTGCATGATCAGCCGCGTGATCAGTGCATGATCAGCCGCGTGATCAGTGCATGATCAGTCGCGTGATCAGTGCATGATCAGTGATCATGATCAGTGCATGATCAGCCGCGTGATCAGTGCATGATCAGTCGTGTGATCGTCAGTGCAGTGATCAGTGCGTGATCAGTGCATGATCATCGTCAGTGTCAGTGCATGTGATCAGTGCATGCGTGCGTGATCAGTGCATGATCAGTGTGCGTCGTGATCAGTGCGTGATCAGTGTCATGATCAGTGTGCGTGATCAGTGCGTGATCGTGATCATGTGATCAGTGCATGATCAGTGCGTGATGTCATGTGCATGATGATCGTGCGTGATCAGTGCATGTCAGCCGCGTGATCAGTGCATGATCAGTGCGTGATCAGTGCATGATCAGTGCATGTGTGATCATGTGTGCATGATCAGTGCGTGATCAGTGCATGATCAGATGCGTGATCAGTGCATGATCATGCGTGATCAGTGCGTCATGATCGTGATCAGTGCATGTGATCGTGCGTGATCAGTGCGTGATCGTGATGTGCGTGATCAGTGCATGATCAGCCGCGTGATCAGTGCATGATCGTGATCGTGCGTGATCAGTGCATGATCAGCCGCGTGATCAGTGCATGATCAGCCGCGTGATCAGTGCATGATCAGTGCGTGATCAGTGCATGATCAGTGCGTGATCAGTGCATGATCAGTCCGCGTGATCAGTGCATGATCAGCCGCGTGATCAGTGCATGATCAGTCCGCGTGATCAGTGCATGATGATCAGCCACGTCAGTGTGCATGATCAGCCGCGTGATCAGTGTGATGATCGTGATCGTGATCAGTGCATGATCAGCCGCGTGATCAGTGCATGATCGTGCCGCGTGATCAGTGCATGATCAGTCGCGTGATCAGTGCATGATCAGCGTGATCGTGATGTGTGCATGATCGTCACGTGATCAGTGCATGATCATCAGTGCGTGATCAGTGCATGATCAGCCGCGTGATCAGTGCATGATCAGTCGCGTGATCAGTGCATGATCAGTCGCGTGATCAGTGCATGATCAGTCGCGTGATCAGTGCATGATCAGCCGCGTGATCAGTGCATCAGTGTGTGATCAGTGCATGATCAGTCCATCACGTGATCAGTGCATGATCGTGTCGCGTGATCAGTGCATGATCATCAGTGCGTGATGATCATGTGCGTGATCAGATCGCGTGATCAGTGCATGATCAGTCGCGTGATCAGTGCATGATGTGCGTGATCAGTGCGTGATCAGTGCGTGATCAGTGCATGATCAGCCGTGATCAGTGCATGATGATGCGTGATGCGTGATCAGTGCGCATGATCGTGATCATGCGTGATCAGTGCGTGATCAGTGCATGCGTGATCGTGATCAGTGCGTGATCATGCGTGATCGTGATCAGTGCATGATCAGTGCGTGATCAGTGCATGATCAGCCACGTGATCGTGTGCATGATCAGCCACGTGATCAGTGCATGATCAGCCGCGTGATCAGTGCATGATCAGCCGCGTGATCAGTGCATGATCAGCCGTGCGTGATCAGTGCATGATCAGCGTGCGTGATCAGTGCATGATCATGATCGCGTGATCAGTGCATGATCAGTGCGTGTGATCAGTGTGTGATCATCGCGTGATCAGTGCATGATCAGCCACGTGATCAGTGCATGATCAGCCGCGTGATCAGTGCATGATCAGCCGCGTGATCAGTGCATGATCAGTCGGTGCGTGATCAGTGCATGATCAGTGATCGTGATCAGTGCATGTGCGTGTCGCGTGATCAGTGCATGTGATCCGCGTGATCAGTGCATGATGATCAGTGCATGATCAGTCGTGATCAGTGCATGATCAGCCGTGATCAGTGCATGATGATCAGCCACGTGATCGTGTGCATGATCAGTCCGCGTGATCAGTGCATGATCAGTGTGATCGTGATCAGTGTGTGATCAGCGTGCGTGATCAGTGCATGATCAGCCGTGTGATCAGTGCATGATCAGTCGCGTGATCAGTGCATGATCAGCGTGATCGTGATCAGTGCATCAGCCGCGTGATCAGTGCATGATCAGTCCGCGTGATCAGTGTGCATGATCAGCCGTGTGATCAGTGCATGATCAGTCACGTGATCAGTGCATCATCGTGCGTCAGTGTCGTGATCAGTGCATGATCAGCGTGCGTGATCAGTGTGCGTGATCAGTGCGTGATCAGCCGCGTGATCATCATGATGATCGCGTGATCAGTGCATGATCAGTCGCGTGATCAGTGCATGATCAGCCCGCGTGATCAGTGCATGATCAGTGCGTGATCGCGTGATCAGTGCATGATCAGTGCGTGATCAGTGCATGATCAGCCGCGTGATCAGTGCATGATCGTCCCGTGATCAGTGCATGATCAGCCACGTGATCAGTGCATGATCAGCCACGTGATCAGTGCGTGTGTGTGCGTGATCAGTGCGTGATCAGTGCATGATCATCAGTGCGTGATCAGTGCATGATCAGCGCGTGATCAGTGCATGATCAGTGCGTGATCAGTCATGTGCAGATCAGTCGTGATCAGTGATGTGATCATCGTGCGTGTCATGATCAGTGCGTGATCAGTGCATGATCATGATCAGTCCGTGATCAGTGTGCATGATCAGCCGCGTGATCAGTGCATGATCAGCCGCGTGATCAGTGCATGATCACGTGATCCGCGTGATCAGTGCATGATCAGCCGCGTGATCAGTGATCGTGATCAGTCCGCGTGATCAGTGCATGATCAGATCGTGATCAGTGTGATCATCATGCGTGATCAGTGCATGATCAGTGCGTGATCAGTGCATGATCAGTGCGTGATCGTGATCAGTGCATGATCAGTCGCGTGATCAGTGCATGATCAGCCGCGTGATCAGTGCATGCATCAGTGCGTGATCAGTGCATGATCAGCCGCGTGATCAGTGCATGATCAGTCACGTGATCAGTGCATGATCAGCCGCGTGATCAGTGCATGATCAGCCACGTGATCAGTGCATGATCAGCCGCGTGATCAGTGCATGATCATCGCGTGATCGTGATGAGTGCATGATCGATCAGTGCGTGATCAGTGTGATCAGTCATCAGTCGTGATCAGTGCATGATCAGTGATCAGTGCGCGTGATGTGCGTGATCAGTGCGTGATCAGTCATGATCGTGATCAGTGCATGATCAGCCGCGTGATCAGTGCATGATCAGCCGCGTGATCAGTGCATGATCAGCCGCGTGATCAGTGCATGATCAGCCCGTGATCAGTGCATGATCAGCCGCGTGATCAGTGCATGATCAGCCGCGTGATCAGTGCATGATCAGTGCGTGATCAGTGCATGATCAGTGCGTGATCAGTGCATGATCAGCCGCGTGATCAGTGCATGATCAGTGCGTGATCAGTGCATGATCAGTGCATGCGTGATCAGTGCATGATCAGTGCGTGATCAGTGCATGATCAGTCACGTGATCAGTGCGTGATCAGTGCATGATCAGTGCGTGAGTCATGTGCATGATCATCATGCGTGATCAGTGTGCATGATCAGTCGTGTCGTGATCAGTGCATGATCAGTCGTGTGTGCGTGATGCATGATCAGCGTGATCAGTGCATGATCAGCATGTGATCGTGATCAGTGTGCATGATCAGTGTGCGTGATCAGTGCATGATCAGTGCGTGATCAGTGCATGATCAGTCCGTGATCAGTGCATGATCAGTGCGTGATCAGTGCATGATCAGCCGCGTGATCAGTGTGTGATCAGTGCGTGTCAGTGTCATGTCGTGATCAGTGCGTGATGTGTGATCAGTGCATGCGATCGTGATCATGTGCATGATCAGTGCGTGATCAGTGCATGATCAGCCACGTGATCAGTGCATGATCAGCGTGCGTGATCAGTGCATGATCAGCCGCGTGATCAGTGCATGATCAGCCGCGTGATCAGTGCATGATCACGTGTCGCGTGATCAGTGCATGATCAGTGCGTGATCAGTGCATGATCAGCCGCGTGATCAGTGCATGATCAGTGTGCGTGATCAGTGCATGATCAGCCATCGTGATCAGTGCATGATCAGCCGCGTGATCAGTGCATGATCAGCCGCGTGATCAGTCAGTGCATGATCAGTGCGTGATCAGTGCATGATCAGTGTGCGTGATGCGTGTGCATGATCAGCCGCGTGATCAGTGCATGATCAGCCGCGTGATCAGTGCATGATCAGCCGCGTGATCAGTGCATGATCAGTCAGTGCGTGATCATGTGCATGCGTCATCAGTGCGTGATCAGTGTGATCAGTGATCAGTCAGTGCGTGATCAGTGCATGATCAGTGCGTGATCAGTGCATGATCAGTGCGTGATCAGTGCATGATCGTGATCAGTGTGATCAGTGCATCAGTCAGTCCGCGTGATCAGTCAGTGTGATCAGTGCGTGATCAGTGCATGATCAGCAGTCGTGATCAGTGCATGATCAGCCGCGTGATCAGTGCATGATCAGATCAGTGCGTGATCAGTGCATGATCAGTCGCGTGATCAGTGCATGATCAGGTGATCGTGATCATGTGCATGATCAGTGTGCGTGATCAGTGCATCAGTGATCAGTGTGATGCCGCGTGATCAGTGCATGATCGCGCGTGATCAGTGCATGATCAGCGTGATCGTGATCAGTGCATGATCGTGATCAGTGTGCATGATCAGCCACGTGATCAGTGCATGATCAGTCGTGATCAGTGCATGATCAGTCGCGTGATCAGTGCATGATCAGCCGCGTGATCAGTGCATGATCAGTGCGTGATCAGTGCATGATCAGATCGTGTGCGTGATCAGTGCATGTCAGTCGTGATCAGTGTGTGCATGATCAGTGACGTGATCAGTGCATGATCAGTCCGCGTGATCAGTGCATGATCAGCCGCGTGATCAGTGCATGATCAGCCGCGTGATCAGTGCATGATCAGTCGCGTGATCAGTGCATGATCAGGTGCGTGATCAGTGCATGATCAGTCACGTGATCAGTGCATGATCAGTCCGCGTGATCAGTGTGCATGATCAGCCGCGTGATCAGTGCATGATCAGTGCGTGATCAGTGCATGATCAGCCGCGTGATCAGTGCATGATCAGCCGCGTGATCAGTGCATGATCAGCCACGTCAGTGTGATCATGTGCCGTGATGTGATGTGCGTGATCACGTGCATGATCAGGTGCGTGATCAGTGCATGATCAGCCGTGATCGTGATCGTGCATGATCAGTCGCGTGATCGTGCATGATCAGCCCGTGATCAGTGCATGTGATCAGGCGCGTGATCGTGTGCATGATCAGTCATCGTGATCAGTGCATGATCAGTGCGTGATCAGTGCATGATCAGTCGCGTGATCAGTGCATGATCAGTCGCGTGATCAGTGCATGATCAGCCGCGTGATCAGTGCATGATCAGCCGCGTGATCAGTGCATGATCAGCCGCGTGATCAGTGCATGATCAGCGCGCGTGATCAGTGCATGATCAGCCGCGTGATCAGTGCATGATCAGCCGCGTGATCAGTGCATGATCAGCGTGCGTGATCATCAGTGCATGATCAGTGCGTGATCAGTGCATGATCAGCCGCGTGATCAGTGCATGATGATCAGCCGCGTGATCAGTGATCATCACGATCAGTGCATGATCAGTGCGTGATCAGTGCATGATCAGCCGCGTGATCAGTGCATGATCAGCGTGATCAGTGCATGATCATCAGCCGCGTGATCAGTGCATGATCAGTCGCGTGATCAGTGCATGATCAGCCGCGTGATCGTGTGCATGATCAGTCACGTGATCAGTGCATGATGATCCGCGTGCGTGATCAGTGCATGATCAGCCGTGATCGTGATCAGTGCATGATCATGTCGCGTGATCAGTGCATGATCAGTCGCGTGATCAGTGCATGATCAGCCGCGTGATCAGTGTGCATGATCAGCGTGCGTGATCAGTGCATGATCAGCCGCGTGATCAGTGCATGATCAGTGCGTGATCAGTGCATGATCAGCCCGTGATCAGTGCATGATCAGCCGCGTGATCAGTGCATGATCAGCCGCGTGATCAGTGCATGATCAGCCCGCGTGATGGTGCATGATCAGCCGCGTGATCAGTGTGATGATCAGTGATCGTGATCAGTGCATGATCAGCCGTGATCGTGTGCATGATCAGCCGTGATCAGTGCATGATCAGCCGCCGTGATCAGTGCATGATCAGCCGCGTGATCAGTGCATGATCAGTCGCGTGATCAGTGCATGTCAGCGTGCGTGATCAGTGCATGATCAGCCGCGTGATCAGTGCATGATCAGCCACGTGATCAGTGCATGATCAGTCACGTGATCAGTGCATGATCAGCCACGTGATCAGTGCATGATCAGTGCGTGATCAGTGCATGATGATCAGTGTGATCGTGATCAGTGCATGATCATGATCAGTGCGTGATCAGTGCATGATCAGCGCGTGATCGTGTGCATGATCAGTCGCGTGATCAGTGCATGATCAGCCACGTGATCAGTGCATGATCAGTCCGTGATCAGTGTGCATGATCAGCCGCGTGATCAGTGCATGATCAGCCCGCGTGATCAGTGCATGATCAGCCCGTGATCAGTGCATGATCAGCCGCGTGATCAGTGTGCATGATCAGCCGCGTGATCAGTGCATGATCAGTCCGCGTGATCAGTGCATGATCAGCCGCGTGATCAGTGCATGATCAGCCCGTGATCAGTGCATGATCAGCCGCGTGATCAGTGCATGATCAGCCGCGTGATCAGTGCATGATCAGCCCGTGATCAGTGCATGATCAGCCGTCGTGATCGTGTGCATGATCAGTCGTGATCAGTGATCAGTGCATGATCAGTGCCGTGATCGTGTGCATGATCAGCCGCGTGATCAGTGCATGATCAGCCGCGTGATCAGTGCATGATCAGTCGCGTGATCAGTGCATGATCAGCCGCGTGATCAGTGCATGATCAGTCAGCGTGATCAGTGCATGATCATCGCGTGATCAGTGCATCAGTGCGTGATCAGTGCGTGATCAGTGCGTGATGTGCATGCCGCGTGATCAGTGCGTGATCAGTGCATGATCAGTCGTGATCAGTGCATGATCAGCGTGATCAGTGCATGATCATCGCGTGATCGCGTGATCAGTGCATGATCAGGCGCGTGATCAGTGCATGATCAGTGCGTGATCAGTGATCATGATCGTGTCAGTGCGTGATCAGTGCGTGATCAGTGCGTGATCAGTGCGTGATCAGTGCATGATCAGCCGTGATCAGTGCAATCAGCCACGTGATCAGTGCATGATCAGTGTGCGTGATCAGTGCATGATCAGTGCGTGATCAGTGCATGATCGTGTCGTCGCGTGATCAGTGCATGATCAGCCGCGTGATCAGTGCATGATCAGCCGCGTGATCAGTGCATGATCAGCCGCGTGATCAGTGTGCATGATCAGTCGCGTGATCGGTGTATGAT
>NW_027219018.1:0-11083 GCF_027580195.1 Bos mutus
GAGAAAATCATTCTACTTGGAGATTAGAATACAGAGCACAAAGATCAGGCACGTGGCATCTAGGCTGTTTCCTAGGAACCTGGAAGGAAAAGTATGAAACACATGAAAGAAAGCAGAGAGGTGCATCTTTGGACACTGGGAAGAACCTCAAGGGCTACACTGGAAACCTAGAGTTCACTGCCTAAACACAATGACTCTTACCCATGGGAGTCATAATTAGATTTACACTATACTTTCTGTTTCACTTTTAAATACAATAATGCTTAATTTAGGGATTTCCCTGATGGTCCAGTACTTAGGAGTCTGCCTGCCAATGAGGGGGCAGTGGTTCGATCCCTGGTCCAGGAAGACCCCACATGCCCCAGGGTCAGAAGCCAGCACCCTGGAGCCCATGCTCGGCATCAAGGAAAGCCACCACAGTGAGAAGCCCAAGCACTGCAGCTGCAAAGAACCAGCACAGCCAAAAAAAAAAAAAAAAAAAAAAAAAAGGAACGCTTAATTTGGGTGACTTTTTAAATGACATGTGGCACATATACCATGAAATAAAAAATCAAGGAAATATTTGGTGGTGGGGACGGGGCGGACAGTGAAGCAGTTTACTTTTAAACCACCCACATGATGGGGTGATTTCAGCATTATGGATGAAAGACCAGTACCTCATCAGTTCCCCCACCACAAACAATTTGGCTTCCATCCATGGACATACTAAAAATGATATGAGAAAAAAACCCTGCCAAACAAGAATATTCTATCCAGAAAAGTTATGCTTCAGAAATGAAGGACAAATAAAAACTTTCCCAGAAAAACTAGAGCTGAGGGAGTTTCTTACCACTAGACCTGTCTCATAAGAAATGCTGAAAGAAGTCCTCAAATTGAAATGAAAAGATGTTAATAGTGACATAAAATATATTTAAATATACCACACACTGGTAAAGGCAAGTAGGCAGTCAAATTCAGAATATTCTAATACTGTAGGTGGTATGTTAAGAAATTAACTTTAGTATTATGTCTAAAAGACAAAAAAATAAAAATAACTATATCCCTGGCAAAATGTACTCTTGCCTGCCAAATCCCATGGATGGAGGAGCCTGGCAGGCTGCAGCCCATGGGGTCGCTAGGAGTCAGACACAACTGGGCGACTACACTTTCACTTTTCACTTTCATGCATTGGAGAAGGAAATGGCAACCCACTCCAGTGTTCTTGCCTGGAGAATCCCAGGGACGGGGGAGCCTGGTGGGCTGCCGTCTCTGGGGTCGCACAGAATCGGACACGACGGAAGCGACTTAACAGCAGCAGCAGCAGGAAAATGTAAAATGTGATCATCACTACCAATAGCTCAATTCAGTTCAGTTCAGCTCAGTTTAGTCACGCAGTCACATCCGACTCTTTGCGACCCCATGTACTGTAGCTCGCCAGGCCTCCCTGTCCAATACCAACTCCCGGAGTTTACTCAAACTCATGTCCATTGAGTCAGTGATGCCATCCAACCATTTCCTCCTCTGTCGTCCCCTTCTCCTCCTGTCCTCAATCTTTCCCAACATCCGGGTCTTTTCCAATGACTCAGCTCTTCACATCAGGTAGCCAAAGTATTGGAGTTTCAGCTTCAACATCAGTCCTTCCAATGAACACCCAGGACAGATCTCCTTTAGGATGGACTTGCTGGATCTCCTTGCAGCCCTAGGGACTCTCAAGAGTCTTCTCCAACACCACAGTTCAAGAGGATCAATTCTCTTTCTTTATAGTCCTTCAGCTTTCTTTATAGTCCAACTCTCACATCCAAACTTATTTCACAGAAAAATAACAAATCACCTGCTGTTACATAGGCTTACCTATCAGAACCTTCATCCTTCATAGCAACAAACTCCTGATTGCTGTTTCCTCCACTCTTTCTCTGCTGAATCAATCCACTCTCATCAGCAGTATCACACACATTGTCTGATACTTCCACTTCACTACTTTTGTGCTTCTTCTTTTCTTCTTCAACCTTTAATGAAAGTTTGATACTAAGAAATTGTTACTTAATTATAAACATCTTTTTGTTGTCTCCATTAATTTTATTATTTGACTCAGGGTTTGGCCTGATTTTAAGTGATAAAAAAATCTTTTTGAGCTTACTTTACTTTTATCACTAACAAGTCACTGAAATATTTGTAAATCCTACTTCTTGTTTGACAAAAAGAAACAAAATTCCCAAAATTTCAAAAAAGGCTTTCTTCAGTTCAGTTCAATTCAGTCGCTCAGTCGTGTCTGACTCTTTGCGACCCCATGAATCGCAGCAGGCCAGGCCTCCCTCTCCAACACCAACTCCCAGAGTTCACCCAGACTCACGTCCATCGAGTCAGTGATGCCATCCAGCCTTCTCATCCTCTGCCGTCCCCTTCTCCTCCTGCCCCCAATCCCTCCCAGCATCAGAGTCTTTTCCAATGAGTCAACTCTTCTCATGAGGTGGCCAAAGTACTGGAGTTTCAGCTTTAGCATCATTCCTTCCAAAGAAATCCCAGGGCTGATCTTCAGAATGGACTGGTTGGATCTCCTTGCAGTCCAAGGGACTCTCAAGAGTCTTCTCCAACACCACAGTTCAAAAGCATCAATTCTTCAACGCTCAGCCTTCTTCACAGTCCAACTCTCACATCCATACATGACCACAGGAAAAACCATAGCCTTGACTAGACGGACCTTTGTTAGCAAAGTAATGTCTCTGCTTTTGAATATGCTATCTAGGTTGGTCATAACTTTCCTTCCAAGGAGTAAGCGTCTTTTAATTTCATGGCTGCAGTCACCATCTGCAGTGATTTGGAGCCCAAAAAAATAAAGTCTGACACTGTTTGCACTGTTTCCCCATCTATTTCCCATGAAGTGATGGGACCGGATGCCATGATCTTTGTTGTCTGAATGTTAAGCTTTAAGCCAACTTCTTCACTCTCCACTCTCACTCTCATCAAGAGGCTTTTTAGTTCCTCTTCACTTTCTGCCATAAGGGTGGTGTCATCTGCATACCTGAGGTTATTGATATTTCTCCCGGCAATCTTGATTCCAGCTTGTGCTTCTTCCAGCCCAGCGTTTCTCATGATGTACTCTGCATATAAGTTAAATAAGCACGGTGACAATATACAGCCTTGACGTACTCCTTTTCCTATTTGGAACCAGTCTGTTGTTCCATGTCCAGTTCTAACTGTTGCTTCCTGACCTGCATACAAATTTCTCAAGAGGCAGGTCAGGTGGTCTGGTATTCCCATCTCTTTCAGAATTTAAACTGTTGTGGATCACAACAGTTTATTGTGATCCACACAGTCAAAGGCTTTGGCATAGTCAATAAAGCAGAAATAGATGCTTTTCTGGAACTCTCTTGCTTTTTCCATGATCCAGCGGATGTTGGCAATTTGATCTCTGGTTCCTCTGCCTTTTCTAAAATCAGCTTGAACATTAGGAAGTTCACAATTCACATATTGCTGAAGCCTGGCTTGGAGAATTTTGAGCATTACTTGACTAGCGTGTGAGATGAGTGCAACTGTGCGGTAGTTTGAGCATTCTTTGGCATTGCCTTTCTTTGGGATTGGAATGAAAACTGACCTTTTCCAGTCCTGTGGCCACTGCTGAGTTTTCCAAATTTGCTGGCATATTGAGTGCAGCACTTTCACAGCATCATCTTTCAGGATTTGAAATAGCTCAACTGGAATTCCATCACCTTCACTAGCTTTGCTCATAGTGATGCTTTCTAAGGCCCACTTGACTTCACATTCCAGGATGTCTGGCTCTAGGTCAGTGATCACACCATCGTGATTATCTGGGTCGTGAAGATCTTTTTTGTACAGTTCTTCTGTGTATTCTTGCCACCTCTTCTTAGTATCTTCTGCTTCTGTTAGGTCCATACCATTTCTGTCCTTTATCGAGCCCATCTTTGCATGAAATGTCCCCTGGTATCTCTAATTTTCTTGAAGAGATCCTAGTCTTTCCCGTTCTGTTGTTTTTTTCTATTTCTTTGCATTGATCGCTGAAGAAGGCTTTCTTATCTCTTCTTGCTATTCTTTGGAACTCTGCATTCAGATGCTTATATCTTTCCTTTTGTCCTTTGCTTTTTGCTTCTCTTCTTTTCACAGCTATTTGTAAGGCCTCCCCAGACAGCCATTTTGCTTTTTTGCATTTCTTTTCCATGGGGATGGTCTTGATCCCTGTCTCCTGTCCGATGTCACGAACCTCATTCCATAGTTCATCAGGCACTCTATCTATCAGATCTAGGCCCTTAAATCTATTTCTCACTTCCACTGTATAATCATAAGGCATTTGATTTAGGTCATACCTGAATGGTCTAGTGGTTTTCCCTACTTTCTTCAATTTAAGTCTGAATTTGGCAATAAGGAGTTCATGGTCTGAGCCACAGTCAGCTCCTGGTCTTGTTTTTGCTGACTGTATAGAGCTTCTCCATCTTTGGCTGCAAAGAATATAATCAGTCTGATTTCGGTGTTGACCATCTGGTGATGCCCATGTGTAGAGTCTTCTCTTGTGTTGTTGGAAGAGGGTGTTTGTTATGACCAGTGCATTTTCTTGGCAAAACTCTATTAGTCTTTGCCCTGCTTCATTCCATATTCCAAGGCCAAATTTGCCTGTTACTCAGGTGTTTCTTGACTTCCTACTTTTGTATTCCAGTCCCCTATAATGAAAAGGACGTCTTTTTTGGGTGTTGGTTCTAAAAGGTCTTGTAGGTCTTCATAGAACCATTCAACTTCAGCTTCTTCAGCATTACTGGTTGGGGCATAGACTTGGATTACCATGATATTGAATGGTTTGCCTTGGAAACGAACATCGAGATCATTCTGTTGTTTTTGAGATTTCATCCAAGTACTGCATTTCGGACTCTTTTGTTGACCATGATGGCTACTCCATTTTTTCTGAGGGATTCCTGCCTGCAATAGTAGATATAATGGTCATCTGAGTTAAATCCACCCATTTCAGTCCATTTCAGTTCGCTGATTCCTAGAATGTCGACATTCACTCTTGCCATCTCCTGTTTGACCACTTCCAATTTGCCTTGATTCATGGACCTGACATTCCAGGTTCCTATGCAATATTGCTCTTTACAGCATCAGACCTTGCTTCTATCACCAGTCACATACACAGCTGGGTATTCTTTTTGCTTTGGCTCCATCCCTTCATTCTTTCTTAAGATGATGCAATTATTCATCCCCAGTCTTCCCCATCTAACTGGCAGAGATAGAGAAATTAAAAGACAAAACACACAAAATCTGAGGATGTGACACCTTAGTGCCTCAAAATCACTAAAGCTATTCTTTCCCCATGGCCTTTTACATTTCTTTGTTCATTTGGATCCAGGATATATATAAGAAAAAAAGTGATGGTGTTCACTAAAATATATGAACCAAAGTTTACCAAAACACAAGGAGCAGAGTGAAACTGATGAGTTGTTAGTGTGGAATTCTGGAATATAAATAATGCTTCCCAATTTCACATTCAATAACCATCAAACTTTATAGCTAGAGGATATAGAAATAATTATCTATTGTAGCCCCACTATTTACCAGAAATAGGAGTAAAACCAAGAAAAGTTAAATGATTTTTTTTGTCTTTTTCTTTCTTTTTCAAATTAATTTTTAATTGAATGAAATTGCTTTACAGAATTTTATTCTTTTCTGTCAAACCTCAACATAAATCAGCCAAAGTTATACATATATCCCCTGCCTTTTGAACCTCCCTCCCATCTCCCCATCCCACCCCTCTAGGTTGATACAGAGCCCCTATTTGAGTTTTCTGAGCCATACAGCAAATTCCAGTTGGCTATCTTTTTACATATAGTAATGTAAGTTTCCATGTTACTCTTTCCATGTTACATGTCACCTCTCTCTTCCCCTAACCCCAAGTCCATAAGTCTATTCTCTATGTCTGACTCTCCACTGCTGCCCTGTAAACAAATTCTTCAGTGCCATTTTCCTAGATTCCATATATGTGTTATAATATATTTATCTTTCTCTTTCTGACTTACTTCACTCTGTATAATAGGTTCTAGGTTCACCCAGCTCATTAGAACTGACTCAAGTGCATACCTTTTTATGGCTGAGTAATATTCCAGTGTGTATATGAACCACAACTTCTTTATCCATTCATGTGTTGATGGACATCTAGGTTGCTTCCATGTTCTAACTATTGCAACAGTGCTGCAATGAATGATGGGATACATGTGTCTTTTTCAATTTTGGTTTCCTCAGGGTATATGCCTAGGAGTGGGATTGCTGGGTCTTATGATAGTTTTATTCCTAGTGTTTTAAGGAATCTCCATACAGTCTTCCATAGTGACTGGATCAATTTACATTCCCACCAACAGTGCAAGAGCATTCCCTTTTCTCCACACCCTCTCCAGCATTTATTGCTTGTAGACTTTTTGATGATGGCCATTCTGACTGGTGTGAGGTTATATCTCATGGTAGTTTTTATTTGTTATTTCCCTACTAATGAGCGATGTTGAGCATCTTTTCATGTGTTTGTTAGCCATCTGTATGTCGTCTTTGGAGAAATGTCTATTTAGGTCTTTTTCCCACTTTTTGATTGGATTGTTTTTCTGGTATTGAGTTGTATGAGCTGCTTGTATATTTTTGAAATTAATCCTTTGTCAGTTGTTTCATTTGCTATTATTTTCTCCCATTCTGAGTGCTGTCTTTTCACCTTGCTTATCATTTCCTTTGCTGTGCAAAAGCTTTTAAGTTTAAACAGGTCCCACTTCTTTACTTTTGTTTTTATTTCCATTACTCTAGGAGGTGGGTGACAGATGATCTTGCTTTGATTTATGTCATCAAGTGTTCTGCCTATGTTTTCCTCTAAGAGTTTTATAGCTTCTAGTCTTACATTTAGGTCTTTAATCCATTTTAATCCAATCGAGCTGGAGAAATCAACCTTCTTGACTTCAGATTATACGACAAAGCTACAGTCATAAAGAAAGTATGATACTGGCACAAAAACAGAAAGATAGACCAATGAAACAAGACTGAAAACCCAGAAATAAACCCAAGCACCTATGGGTACCTTATTTTTGACAAAGGAGGCAAGAATATACAATGGGGCAAAGACAGCCTCTTCAATAAATGGTGCTGGGAAAACTGGACAGCTACATGTAAAAGAATGAAATGAGAACCCTTCTTAACATCATACACAAAGATAAACTAAATGATTTCTTCAAAGCCCCTAAAGTGGCATTCCCTAGCATTTTATGGCACCAAAAGAGATGATAAAATTCTGTAACCTTGAATCTGATAAATTACCAAATGAATTTATCAAAAGAATAGATAAGTTAAACGGAGAAGGCAATGGCACCCCATTCCAGTACTCTTGCCTGGAAAATCCCATGGATGGAGGAGCCTGGTGGGCTGCAGTCCATGGGGTCGCAAAGAGTTGGACACAACTGAGCGACTTCACCTTCACTTTTCACTTTCATGCATTGGAGAAGGAAATGGCAACCCACTCCAGTGTTCTTGCCTGGAGAATCCCAGGGATGGGGGAGCCTGGTGGGCTGCCGTCTATGGGATCACACAGAGTCGGACATGACTGATGTGACTTAGCAGCAGTAGCAGCAGCAGATAAGTTAAAAGCATGACTTTGCCCAAGTAATTTAATGCCTTAGCTGGGGATAAGGCTGATCTCCTTTTTCTTTTAAAGTAGAATACCTACAGATTTTTGTCTGTTGTTAAAATTCAGTCAAGGCACCTCTTACACAAAACAGCAAACAAGCAAACAAATTTAAAAATCTATTACTGGAAGGAAGAAAAATCTCACAGCATCTCAAAATTCAGTTTTCTCCTTTGGAGATAAACACTTCATTTTTGGGAGGTGGGAGTTTATACTACTTATGTGACAAAATCACATGTGTCAAAACTTACTACATTTTAGTAAACAACATAATGGAAAAGTCTGTCTCAAAAGAAACATCTTCAAGTGATGATTAAAGAATATGTGGGAGTACATGTGAAAGTTAAAGTGAAAGCCACTCAGTTGTGTCCAACTCTTTGCAGCCCTATGGCCTCTACAGACCATGGAGTTCCCCAGGGCAGAATACTGGAGTGGATAGTCTTTTCTTTCTCTAGGGGATCTTCCCAACCCAGGAATCGAGCCCAGGTCTCCTGCATTGCAGGCAAATTCTTTACCAGCTGAGACACAAGGAAAGCCTTATACATGTATTGGGAAGGCAGTACATGTATTTGTTATTAATTTTTTTATTTTTTTTTGTTTTGTATTGTTTATTCTATTTTTTATTTTATTTTTATTGTTATTAAATTTGTTATTAAATACATAAAGGGAAGGAAGTACATGTATTTGTCATTAAAAATATCCTGGTGTCCATGTTGGAAATTTAAAATTTATTTAAATTTAACTCTTAAATTTCTTAATCTATGCTTAGCTACTCACAAATCACTGGATCACAAGGAAGAAGTGAAAAATAACTTGCCTTAGCCTAAAATAGGGGAAAAACATGAACTCACAAACCCAATTTTATCACTGTTTGAATTAAGTAATTCATATATGTTAAATCTACCAAAAATTAATTAGATGATTTTTAATGTTATAAAGGCTTCCTCACTTAAAAATATTTCACCTCACTATATCTTAAATAGAGAGTCCCTATAGCACATTTGTAAGATTTTTTTTAAGGACTAGTAAGTGCAAAACAGACAAACTTTATATTACTAGGCGCCAAAATCAAATTAACAACAATCAGAAAGAGGAAAAAATCCTTAAATTTTAATGCAAATTATATATTATGATAGTGTTATTCATCAACACATATTACCTGCTTACATTCAGTTATGTGTGTGCTCAGTCATGTCTGATTCTTTCCATCCCTAAGGACTGTAGCCCACCAGGCTCCTCTGTCCATGGGGATTCTCCAGGCAAGAATCCTGGAGTAGGTTGCCACACCCTCCTCCAGGGGATCTTCCCAACCCAGGGATTAAACCTAGGTCTCGCACATTACAGGTGGATCTTTACCATCTGAGCCACCAGGGAAGCCCAACAATACTAAAATGGGTAGCCAAACCCTTCTCCAGGGGAATTTCCTGACCCAGGAAATGAACTGGGGTCTCCTGCATTGCAGGTGGATTCTTTACCAGCTGAACTACCAAGGAACCCCCTACATTCAGTTACATTATATTCTAATATCTACCAATGAAAGTGGATAAAGCATTTTTAGTAATATTTATTGATTTCTCACCCCAAAATGAGATAAATTAGAAAGTTATTATTTGTGCCCTAACAACAAAGGTCCAATCTGAAAGCTTTGATTCTCTTAATAGGTAACTGGGTTGATTCTATGACCCCACTCTCTCCCTGAATGTACATCCCTAATCAATACGCCAAGATCACAGACAGAATGAATCTTTCATCTTGGCGTCACTGACTGGTAATTTCAATGGAAAACCTTGAACCACTGGGAATGATTTCTCTCTACATGTGTCTAGGTCCGGGATCATCATTGTCATATTGTTCATAATTTCAACTGTTTACTCTTACAATTCAGTATTTGATGTCACCTTCATAATCATGTAATGAAGTTATAAAAATGGAAGAAGTAAACAAGAGTCAGGAAATTTTTTTCCCTCAATTCCAAAAACAAACTATAAGTATAATAAATTCTAACAATATTAAGATTCTAACCTTAATAATTCAGGTGCCATAAAAACTGTTAAATTATTATCTATTGATTCTAAAAGGCAAATTTTGAAAGGTGATTTTATTTGTATGACCTTTGTTACACACTGTATTATGCTGTTGAGGCATAGGAAACAGTATTAAACCAGAAATTTAAATTTACATTTTTACATACCTGGGAATGGTTATTTTCATCTCCAACAGGTTTTTCTTCTTCTTCCTCTGATGTCATTTCTAAGTCTAGTTCTGCTGACAAATCTGTATGTTTAGTTAAAATTATTTAGAATATTTAGATAAAAGTCATAATCTTTATTTAAAACATAGATTTAAAACACTGTATCAAATGACATCTTAAATCAATCTTAATCTTCAACTGAATATTTACTTCTTTAAGAAATACTTTCAATGAACTAAAATTTCAACAAACAATTTGGAAAATACCAGATGTCACCAGGATACAGGCACACAAACAGCTCAAAAATTCATTCACAAAATCATCCAAACATCAATGAACAAAACAATCAGAAACCAAACAAAATTTCAAAATACAGGACAGACATATAAAGTCACAATACATTCTCTTCTCTACTTCATAACAGTACCTTTTTAACAACATGCCAAGTTTCAACTGCAACATTATTCATGGTTTACAAAATTCCTCTTACTTTTTATGCTTTTATCAATTCCTTAATCTGAAATGCTACCTGTACTCTTCTAACAAATAACTTTTCATCTTTTAAGACTCAGCCTGTTTTGTGAAATTGTCCTTGATTACAGCTATCTTTCCTCAGATAAACAGGTATCCCTTTCCTTGTAGCTACCTTAGTACTTTATAGATTTTTCTAGTGTATCTTCATCACCTGAATTGTAAATTATTTTTTCACATGCCTATCTTCTTGGCTCCTAAACTGCACAGGACAAGTTCTTAAAAAGAGTGAAGTAAGCCAGAAAGAAAAACACCAATACAGTATACTAATGCATATATATGGAATTTAGAAAGATGGTAACAATAACCCTGTATACGAGACAGCAAAAGAGACACTGATGTATAGAACAGTCTTTTGGACTTTGTGGGAGAGGGAGAGGGTGGGATGATTTGGGAGAATGACATTGAAACATGTATAATATTATATATGAAACGAGTTGCCAGTCCAGGTTCGCTGCACAATACTGGATGCTTGGGGCTGGTGCACTGGGACGACCCAGAAGGATGGTATGGGGAGGGAGGAGGGAGGAGGGTTCAGGATAGGGAACACGTGTATACCTGTGGCAGATTCATGTTGATATATGGCAAAACCAATACAATATTGTAAAGTTAAAAAATAAAATATTAAAAAATCACTTTTGTATAAATAGTACTTATTTATTTTATTCAATAATTATTTATCAGCTTTCTGCTCTGTACTAGACACTGGCATTTAAAGAGATAAAAGATGT